>NC_053425.1:65562790-65753920 GCF_007990345.1 Gossypium hirsutum | reverse complement strand
GTCAACTCGAATGCCTTCACCCGAAACAATATGACCCAAAAAATCCAACTTCCTGGAGCAAAACTCACTCTTGCTAAACTTAGCCTACAGTTGTTTTTCCCACAAGGTCTGCAACACAATTCTCAGGTGTTTCACATGCTCTGTCTCATCTTTGGAATAAATCAAGATGTCGTCAATGAACATAACAACAAACTTATCCAAATATGGTCAGAAGATCCTATTCATTAGGTCCATAAATATGGACGGTGCATTCGTCAACCCAAATGGCATGACAAGAAATTCATAATGACCATACCTCATCCTAAAAGTTGTCTTAGGTACATCCGATTCTTTAACTCACAACAGATAATAGCCAAACCTCAAGTCTATCTTAGCGAACAAAGTGGCTCCCCTCAACTGGTTGAACAAATCATCAATCCTTGGAAAAGGATACTTATTCTTGATAGTTACCTTATTCAGTTGGCGGTAATCTATACATAGCCTCATTGAGCCATCTTTCTTTTTTTCAAATAGTACGGGGACACCCCAAGGTGAAAAACTTGGCCTTGCAACCTTTTATCCGTCAGCTCTTGCAACTGTGTTTTAACTCTTTCAACTCGGTTGCGCCATTCTATACGGAGTAATAGAAATGGGAGCTATCCCTGGCACTAATTCAATACCAAACTCTATCTCCCTTTCAGGTGGTAATCCAAGTAATTCTTCTAGGAACACGTCTGGATACTCACATACTATCGGTACAGACTCAATCTTCAACTCTGTTTCTTTAGTGTTCAATACAAATGCAAGGTAGGCTTTATACCCTTTCCTCATATATCTCTGAGCAACCATTGCTATGATTACAACTGGCGGTGAACTCAATTCTCTCGAATCAACTCGTAAAATCTCACTATCCGTGTATTTCAATTTAATATACTTAATACCACAATTTACAATTACATCATGCAGAGCTAACCAATCCATACCAAGTATTATATCGAATTCATCAAATGGTAACAACATAAGGTTAGCTAGAAAATAGTGACCCTGAATCGTCAAAGGAAAATTCTTATAGACTTTATCAACCAGGACTGACCTGCCTAGTGGTTCAACATTTTTAATAATAAATTACGTAGGCTCAATGGGTATATTCATACTGGACACCAAACTCATGCAAATGTATGAATGCGTCGACCCTGGATCAATCAAGGCAATAACACGTGTATTGAAAAGAGAAAAAGTACCCGTGATGACGTCAGGAGCAGAGGCTTCCTCTCGAGCGCGTATCGCATACGTTCTTGCTGGGGCTCAAACCTCTGGTTTTGTAGCATCTTTAGTCGCAACTCGACTGCCACTAGCACTCCCAGGGTATCTCGGAGGTCTACCTCATGGAATAGGAGTACTCGACTTCGGAGTTACTTCCACTTCTTTTCTGACTCCCTCTGGGCGGTCTCTGAGAAAGTGGTCAAGAGAACCACATCTAAAACATGCACCGCTCTTCATTCGGCACTCTCCAAAGGGAAATTTGTTGCAACTCTTACACTTCAGCTTTTGATCATCTACACTCCCTACACTAGTCACCATCGGAAAGGAAGACTTCTGACTTCGTCGTTTAGAGCCTCTCTCTCTACCTAAATATCCTATTGATGAAGTGGAGTGTTCATGTTGGTTCCTTGCTTTCTTCGTGGTAAACGAGAGTGTTTTACCACTGGACCTCTTACTCACAACTCGAGCCTCTCTCTTTACTTGCTTTCTTTCATTATTAAGCTCATCAGCCTTCTTAGCCCGATCAGCCAATGCGGCAAACTCCTGTATTTCAAGGATCCCAATCAACAACTTGATTTCTTCATTCAGACCTTCCTCGAATCATTTACACATTTCTGACTCAGTTTGGACCCATTTACTTGCATACTGACTTAGCCTCACGAACTCTCTTCGTATTTTGCTACAGTCTTTTTCCCTTATTTGAGTTCCAGAAACTCCTTTCGCTTCGAGTCTAAAAACCTTTGGCTAATGTATTTCTTCCTAAACTCTGCTTGAATAAATCCCAAGTGATATTTTTCTTTGGCACTACCAAGGATGCAGTCTTCCACAATGGTATGCAGTACCCTTCAGAAGGGACACGACATACTTTAAACACTCCTCGGGTGTGCACGACAATTCATCTAACACCTATGTAGTATTCTCGAGCCAGAACTCAGCTCTTTCAGCATCATCCTTGATTTTAGCTCTAAATTCCTCAGTCCCATACTTTCTAAGCTTATCTATAAGGGCCTTACCAATTCTTACCGGTGCCATACCTCGTGGCACATCCTCATTAGGTTGGTTAGGGGGCGGGGGAGGTCTTGGAATGTTAGGGCGATTCCTCAAATAATCCCCAAACCATTTGTCCATCATATTAAAGAAGGTAGCTCATGCCTATTCTTGGCCTTCTTACATAAGCCTTCTACTTCTACTAGATATAGCTCATTGTACGAAAGCTGAGTCAGCTCCCTCGGACTCATCTTGTGCTTGATTGGAAGAAATTTACAATATTCAAAACAATTTAAATAGTTAAGAGATGTCACACTATCAATATTCGAATAATGGCATGTATAGTAAACCTCAATATCCTCTAAGGTAGTCCTAGAACCTACTAAACCATAGCTCTGATACCACTAAATGTAACACCCCTCACCCGTATCCAACATCGGGGTAGGGTTTTAGGCATTACCGGGACTTTATTTTTACAAACATACCAAATTGGGTTACCAAGTTTTAGACATGTACATCTCATCCCTTATACAGGCCTTCAAGGCCTAAAACATAACTAGGGGCAATTCGAGACCAAATCGGGAACAATCGATAAACTTTGGGCCTCTTAGAAAATTTCCCTTACTTTGAAGTGTCACACTCCCGTGCCATCGGCCCATGTGCAACACTAACTTTAACCTTATCATACACTTAGGGACACAAGGCTAGGACACATGCCCGTGTGGCCTGCCCGTGTACAACACTGACTTAAAATTTTAGGTGCAAGGGACAGATGACCATAACACACACCCATAGGGTTGAGCCGTGTGTCACACACAGCTTAGACACACGCCCATGTATCCAACGTGTGGACCCTAATAGGCTATTTTCAAGCCTTTGGTCACCCTTTTCATCACTTATACTTAATGATTACCAAATACAAAGTAAAACATGATTATATTCTTATAAATGATCTTGGAAAAACTCATTGTATAGAAACCTCATTGGTTTCATACATGATAAGTTACTCCCCATATTGTATTTATGGGTTTCCATGTCACTTTAACACATTCATAATTGACTCGTTCTTGTGACTCATTGCCAATTATAGACAAAACATCACATATAAATATAAATATACATAGATTTGTAAGTCATAGCTTACTTCAAAATAAGCCAATTCCCATGGCCATATACAAAAAATAGGTACGTCTTTATATGCCTTCATTTGGCAATTCAAATAATACATATAACAAAATACTCAAAAATTCTATGCATGCCATTGAACAAAATAGAAATGTATTTATACCAAAGCTGGACCAGTTGATAGTGTGTTGACTCTCCAACCATCTTCCAATCCTTACGAGTCCTCGAGCTCTGTAAGATAGGGAAAAGAGAGGGTATGCATTTACATGCTTAGTAAGCTCGAATAACTAGAAAGTAAACTTACCAAGTAATTAGCATACAACCAAATTGGGTAATAAAATCAATAAGCATGAAATGACTTCCCTATCACATACACTCAATCAATGAGTCAGTTACTTAACAAATCACCATGTAATTGATTTTAGATGAGCTCATCATTCAACATCTCATTTTGTACATATATCTCATATTAATCTCATTAAGTTTCTAGGAAATCTTGGTGGAATATCCATTAACCGTCAATTCATACAAATGATCATTTCAGGTATGCACTCCCGTGAACCTCACATCTTACGACGGGATTATCAGTCCAAGCTAAATCCCCCATATAGTGAACTCATAAGGTGATGTCGGGATTACCATTCCAGGCTAAACCCCTTACAATGACAAACACCTTTATTGAGCTCAAATCTGAATTACCAGTCCAGGCTAAATTCAAGCCCTAATCAGATTACCCGTCTGAGCTAAATCCTTAATGCACATATATTCTTTGGGAGGCTCGATCATCCAAAGGAACACCCATTTGGGCTAGATCCTTTTCATAATTGAGATTAACGGATTACCCATCTGGGCTAAGTCCTTACTACAGCAGATGCAGAATCTCATTACACATGTAAATCATGGTTTATCCATCGAATTTCTTTTTTTATCCTCAACCGATATATTTTTCAACAAGTCATTATCAAAGATCCATTTCATGTATTTTTATGCCATTAACAAATGCAATTATCATGCATTCATAAATCATGTAATTGTGCATATTATGAGTTTACTTTGAGTTATCCGAACTTACCTGGTATTTGTTTTGGTGACGGGTTTCAGTTATTCTGAAACCTTTCGTTTTCCTTGATCGACCTCCGGAATTTGTTCCTCGGGGTCTATAACAAAAAAATTTAAATAATTAACACTCCATATTATACATTTCAAGTATAAATTCCACTCAAATTCCACCCCGATCCAAATGATTGTTTTACCCCTAACCTTTCTTATTTTTATGATTTAGTCCCTAGGCTCGTATAATGAAACACATGCAATTTCTACCTTACCCAAGCCTAGCCGAACACTTTTCCCTTTTATGGTAGCTCACATTTTCCATTATTTTCAAATTTCTACCACACATTTTACAACTTTTGCAAAAAGGTCCCTTTAAAGGTTTTTCATGAAAATCACCTAGGAAAAGATGTTTAACACACATCCAATTTTCATATTCCTCCATAATCTGTCAAAATACAAGTAACTCATACATGGGTAAATTTTTTAAACATGAACCCTAGCATGAAATATGGGTAGAAATGGAGAGAGTAAGCTACCGGGATTTCAAAAATACAAAGAACATTAAAAACGGGGCTTGGGAGCACTTACTATTGAGCTTAGAAAGCTTGAAAACCCTAGCTATGGAGACCTTTCAAATTTTAGCAGCACGGAGAAGAAGAATAAGCTAATTTTGGTTCATTTTTCCTATTTTATTTCATTAAAATGCCAAATGACCAAAATGCCCTTAAGTCCTTTTTTTAAAACTTCGTCCATGCAAGCCCATTTTTGTCCAAAAACTTAGAAATTGGGAAAATTTCTCTCCAATACCTTCTAATTTATAATCTAAAGCAATTTTATACAAATTGCTTCTAGAATCCAAGTTTTGCAATTTATTTAATTTAGTCCCTAATTTCCAATTGGTTACCTTACTCAAAGAATTTCTTCATAAAATTCTATCACATGCATATTCTCATATTCTAGGCCTCATAATAATCATAAAATAAATATTTTGATATCAGATTTGTGGTCTCAAAACCACTATTTCGGGATGTTACAGACTGTTTTGCCCTTACATGGTAAAATGATTGTTTTGCCCTCATGAGGTAAAATGACTATTTTGCCCTTATGTGGTAAAATGATTGTTTTGCTCTTATGAGGTAAAATGATTGTTTTACCCTTATGAGGCAAAATGACTATTTTGCCCTTATGTGGTAAAATAACTGTTTTGCCCTTTTGAGGTAAAATGACTATTTTTCCCTTATGTGGTAAAATAACTGTTTTACCCTCATGAGGTAAAATGATTGTTTTGCCCTTATGTGGTAAAATGACTGTTTTGCCTTTATATGGTAAGATGACTGTTTTGCCCTATGTGATGTATATACATATGTACATGTATGACCGTATTTTAGCATGTTATTTAAACTGTAATGGATACATGTATGATTCTATTATATGACATGACATGACGGTATGATGCATTGCATAGGGATGGGTTTATACTAATCGGAGGAAGTGTATTGAAAGGCTTCGAGCCTAAGTTCTGGCAGCCCAACTGCATATTACTGTTTAGTGCTGCAACCGATGTTAATTCCAGAGTGTAGGGATGGGTGGGTTGATTATATCTTCACATGGTGTGTAGGGTTGGACGGAGATGGAGTGTAGAGGCTGGATGGGTAGGACTTGTATACTGACTGCACTGATTACTATTGCTACACTGATGATTGTTACTGCACAGATTACTGTTACTGCACTGTTTATTGTTACTGCAATGGGCCAAGGCTCGAACACTTGACTATTTCTGTATTGAGTTGGGATAAAGCCCAAACTGATATTGTCACTGTTTTTAAAAAGGGCTTAGGTCCAGACTATGCTCGTTTTCTGACTGTTTGCTTATATGGGATTACATAGTGAGTTTTCGTAAACTCACTCTTCTGTTTATCTGCACAGGTAATCCCCAGTCTTAGGTGGGTCGATGCTGCGATGGACTCAAAGGTGGCCACACAGCCGCAAGGACTTCCTTATTAAATTTTAAATTATAAGTATTTTAATATGTGTATCTTTTTATTAATAAGGCCTCTATGGATTTTAACTTAAATTTGGGTTTTTATTTACTTTGGGTTAAAATTGCTAGAGAAAACTCGAGTTTACAAAAGAGACAATGTTTTTAAAAAGTAAACGCAAGTACGCAACTTTTTTAAAAAGCTTCCACTATTAAATGATATTTTTGGAAATAAATATCGATTTTAAAGTAAATACTTTTTGGATAGTGACGCAAGTTTTGAGATGAATGACATGTTTTAAAATCATCATTA
The DNA here is from genome assembly GCF_007990345.1 of Gossypium hirsutum. Taxonomy (NCBI): domain Eukaryota; kingdom Viridiplantae; phylum Streptophyta; class Magnoliopsida; order Malvales; family Malvaceae; genus Gossypium; species Gossypium hirsutum. The sequence goes on along the minus strand of NC_053425.1, from coordinate 65,747,222 downwards.
AGATCATACAACGAAGATAAATATAGAAAGGGTTTTTCAACGACATCACATTTTATGAAAAACACTTCAATGTGACATCGCCAGATTCAGCCATAATGTCCAGGCCGGGTTTGGGGTGTTTGTGACAGCCCTAAATTGACCCTAGTCGGGAAGTGGTTTCGGGACCACAAAACCGAGTTAAGAAAATAATTAAAAGTTATATTCTGTGTTTATGAAGTGAGTAAATGCATGTGTGAAAGTCTCATGCATTAATTTGATCATCTTTATGTGAATTTATTTATATGGACTTATATGAAACTTTGTTGGAAAGTGAGAGGTTAATTTTACAATGGTCTAATAGTACATGCATTGAAAGGAGGGGTTTTGCATGTCAATTTACCCATGATAAACATGGTGGCCGGCCAAGGAAGGAATATGCTCCACTAATTCAAAAATTAAAATAATTTTGTATTAACAAAGGATTTAATAATTGATATTAAAGGAATTATAGTATGGAAGGAAATAATATAATGAGAAGTGGGAGGAGAAACCAAAGTGACTCATCCTTACTCCTCCATTGCCGAAACTAGAAGAAAGAAAGAAGAAAAACTCTTGTTGAATTTCGGCTAAGGTGTTTTGATACAAAAAGGTATGTTTTATGCCACTCTTGAAAATGTATGCATAATTTGGAGGTTTGGTTTAAAAGCTACTTGAATCTTGGATTGAAGTTAGGTTATTATGAGGGTTGAATTTCGGCCTAGGAGCTTAAAATTTTTAGTAGAAGTTTTGATGACATTAGATGGATAGTTAGGTTGGATGTGTTAAATTGTTAAGTGTTCTAGCTTGAAAGTTAAGGTTAATATGGCTTATGGGGTTGCCGAATCTAGTTTAGAGAGAAAGAAAAATATATGTATTCGGATGTGCTTCAAGGAATGACATTAGGGTAGCTAGAGTCTAAGAACTTTCGGTCAAGGACTATTGTGTGAGCAAATTCGGTATAGAGGTTTAATTGTTAAGTGCATTGTGTTTAATGTTTAAAGAATGGGTAGTAGCTAATTAAAGTTAAGAAGGCTGGAATTTCTTTTAAGGGAGGTGTGACCTTAACATGAACAAAATAGAATCAGCCTTAAGCTTGACTAAATGGTTCGGTTATTATTAGTTTAGAAGAAACCTATATGAAATGGTTGATATATGGTGAATTGGTAGTACTCTACTTGGGACAGCAGTAGTAAGGTGATTTTCGAAAATCGCCATAAATTCGTAGGAGTGGAATTAAATAGTGAATAAATTATGTAATCAAACCTTGATGAATCTACTTTCATATGGAAGTAACGAAACAATTATAGGAACAGTACAGAAAGAGATATTCCGGTTCTTGTGGAACAGGGCCAGAACAGTTTCTGGATTCACTGTTCCGCCTTTGGAAATTCACTATAAATTGACCAGAGATAATTAGGGGTCATACCATATATGTATGGATTCCTCTCTGAGTCTAGTTTCCATAGAAACAAACGGCATCAGTATTGAAGCTCTGTGCAGAGAGATATCCCAGTCGTAATGGGAAAAGGTCAGTGTAGTCGACCCCTGTAACATGGGAGACTTTGACTAATAAACTGTACTAGTTGGCCCAACCAAAAATTCTAGAAAAAAATCCATAGGTGGGGACATGAGTCTAGTTTCAGGGAAAAATCACAAAACTGATTTTTGAGTTGTGAAACTCAAGATATGATTTTTGAAGCGACTAGTACTCAGACTGGGCAGTGTCTGGAAAAATTTTTTTCAAAGTTTGTTAACATCTCGTGTCCGACTCCGGTGTCGGTCTCGGGTTCGGGGTGTTACAATTTAGTGGTATCAGAGCTACGGTTTAGTCGATTCTAGGACTACCGTAATGTGTTGGGGTCTAGCTATACATGCCATTTTATGTGATTAATTGATAGTGTGGTGATTTCTGACATTTGCAAATGTGTTTATTTATAGTAATGGATCCCGATCCCAACCGAGCGGTAGCTGATGATCTTGAGAGTGTAGCGCCTGCTCCCGCACAAGGGACAGCGCCGGTGGACTCTCAACCTAATGCGAGTAACCCGAACGATGAAGCTAGACAAGCTTTCTATAGCGTGATGAATGATTGGTTCAACCAATACATTCGAACTAATACGGCTGTTCCACAACCCCCATTCCCGACAAATACTACCCCCGCACCTACAATACCTCCGGTAACTGACCAAATAAGGTCAAATAAGCCCCCAGTTGACCGAATCCGAAAACATGGGGCTACTGAATTTAAAGCTACGGATAGCGACGATGCCGAGCGAGCTGAATTTTGGTTGGACAACACTATCCGGGTACTCGATGAGCTATCTTGTACACCCGATGAATGTCTAAAGTGTGCTATCTCCTTGCTACGTGATTCTGCCTACTATTGGTGGAGTACTCTGACTTCTGTCGTGCCCAGGGAGCAAGTAACTTGGGAGTTTTTCCAAACTGAGTTTCGGAAAAAGTATATCAGTCAGAGATTTGTTGATCAAAAACGGAAGGAATTTCTTGAGCTTAAGCAAGGTTCTATGTCAGTTACTGATTACGAGCGAAAATTTGTTAGACTTAGTAGATACGCTCGGGAATGTGTTTCGTCCGAGGCTGTTATGTGTAAACGCTTCGAAGATGGGCTGAATGAAGATATAAAAATGTTCGTTGGCATTCTTGAGATACGAGAGTTCGTAGTACTTGTCGAGCGAGCTTGTAAAGCCGAAGAGCTTAGAAAGGAAAAACAAAAAGTTGATGTGGGAACCGGGGAGTTTCGTAAAAGATTCTCGGGAAAGTCTCATCAACAGGCATCGAAGAAATTTCGAGATGATGTGGGCCGGTCTAAAAGCACTTCGGGCCTTTTTAGACGAGATCGTGATCGACCCCCTGTGGGTACACGAGGCACTTCAGTCGCCAGTGTTGGGAATGAACGTCGAGGCCGAACGGAATGTCGACATTGCGGTAAATGGCATTTGGGGAGCTGTAGATTCCATGACCGCTCCTGTTACAAGTGCGGATCAGTGGACCACTTCATTAAAGATTGCCCGAGGCTGTCTGAACAGAATGTGAATCAGAGTGGGAGACCGGGTGCTACCACTGCTCGAGGTAGACCATCTAGAAATATGGCCAATGCTAGTGGTGGTCAGAGAGGATCTAGAGATGCTACGACCAGATCCGAGGCTAGTGCACCTGCTAGAGCATATGCTATACGTGCCCGCGAGGATGCTTCTTCGCCTGATGTTATTACCGGTACTTTTACTCTCTTTGATACTAATGTAATTGCTTTGATTGACCCCGGTTCTACTCATTCTTACATATGTGAAACCTTAGCATCCAGTAAGACTTTACCTATTGAGTCTACTGAGTTTGTAATTCGGGTGTCAAATCCCTTGGGTCGTTATGTACTTGTCGACAAAGTGTGTAAGAAATGTCCCCTAGCAATTCGAGGTTCCTGTTTTCCAGCGGACTTGATGCTTTTGCCGTTTGATGAATTTGATATTATCCTTGGGTTGGATTGGTTGACCGTGCATGATGCGGTTGTGAATTGCAAGAGCAAGACTATTGATTTGAGGTGCGCAAATAACGAAGTAGTCCGAATTGAGTCCGCGGACTTGGAGGGGATACCAGCTGTAATATCAGCAATGTTGGCACAGAAATATGTGAGAAAAGGGTGCGAAGCATACCTTGCATATGTGCTTGATGACAAAGAATTAGAAAAGAAACCCGAATCTGTGCCGGTGGTTTGTGAATACCCGGATGTTTTTCCTGAAGAATTGCCGGGTTTACCACCTGTTCGGGAGATAGAGTTTGGTATTGAGCTTATACCTGGGACTACGCCGATTTCGATAGCTCCGTATCGTATGGCACCAACTGAGTTAAAAGAGTTGAAAGCTCAGCTGCAAGAATTGACAGATAGAGGTTTCGCTCGGCCAAGTTTCTCACCTTGGGGTGCACCAGTATTGTTCGTGAAAAAGAAGGACGGAACCATGAGGTTGTGCATTGACTATCGTCAACTGAATAAAGTGACGATAAAGAATAAATACCCACTACCGCGTATCGATGATTTGTTTGATCAACTAAAGGGGGCCTCAGTGTTCTCAAAAATAGATTTGAGATCGGGTTATTATCAGTTGCGGATTCGAGATTCAGACGTACCCAAAACTGCTTTCAGAACGAGGTACGGTCACTACGAATTCTTAGTGATGCCGTTTGGGCTCACTAATGCCCCGGCAGTATTTATGGATTTGATGAATCGGATCTTCAGACCATATTTGGATCGGTTCGTAGTTGTGTTTATTGATGACATCTTGGTCTATTCAAGAGATGAGACCGAACATGCTGAGCACCTGAGACTAGTGTTGCAAATTTTACGGGATAAGCAGTTATATGCTAAGTTCAGTAAGTGTGAGTTCTGGTTAAGAGAGGTTAGCTTCTTGGGTCATGTGGTATCCGCGTCGGGTATTCGAGTTGACCCGAACAAAATTTCAGCCATACTTGACTGGAAACCTCCGAGAAATGTTACTGAAGTTCGGAGCTTTTTGGGGCTCGCCGGTTATTACCGACGATTTGTGAAAGGTTTCTCGATGATAGCCACACCAATGACGAAGCTACTTCAAAAGGATGTTAAGTTCGAGTGGACGGAGAAATGTCAGAAAAGTTTCGACCAACTGAAAACTCATTTGACTGAAGCTCCAATTTTGGTGCAACCCGAATCGGGTAAAGAGTTTGTCATCTATAGTGACGCATCCCTACTTGGGTTGGGTTGCGTATTGATGCAAGAAGGTCGAGTCGTGGCCTATGCGTCGAGACAATTGAAGCCACACGAGAGGAATTATCCGACCCATGATCTCGAACTAGCTGCCATCGTGTTTGCTTTAAAAATATGGCGACATTATCTGTTTGGTGAGAAGTGCCATGTATTTTCGGACCACAAAAGTCTCAAATATTTGATGACTCAACGAGACTTGAATCTGCGACAAAGACGTTGGCTTGAGTTATTGAAAGATTACGAGCTTGTCATTGATTACCACCCGGGAAAGGCTAACGTGGTTGCGGACGCCTTAAGCCGGAAGTCATTGTTTGCTTTGCGAGCGATGAACGTGCATTTGTCTGTTCTACCAGACAATGTGTTAGTAGCTGAATTAAAAGCTAAACCATTATTGACTCACCAAATTCGTGAAGCTCAGAAAGTCGATGATGAATTGGTTGCAAAACGGGCTGAGTGTTTTCCGAACGAGGGATCAGAGTTTCAAATTGACGACGATAATTGTTTGAGGTTCAGAAATCGGTTGTGTGTTCCAAAGAATTCGGAACTCATTTCGATGATTCTGAACGAAGCCCATTGTAGCCGAATGTCAATTCACCCGGGGAGTACGAAAATGTACAACGATTTGAAACGTCAATTTTGGTGGCATGGTATGAAACGGGACATCTCTGACTTTGTTTCGAGATGTTTAATATGTCAACAAGTGAAAGCGGAACATCAAGTGCCTTCGGGATTACTCCAGCCGATCATGATACCCGAGTGGAAATGGGATCGAGTCACAATGGACTTTGTGTCCGGACTGCCTTTGTCAGCAAGTAAGAAGGATGCGATATGGGTTATTGTTGATAGACTGACTAAGTCGGCTCATTTCATCCCCGTACGTACAGATTTTTCATTGGAGAAACTAGCTGAATTGTACGTTTATCAAATTGTGAGATTACATGGGGTACCTGTTTCTATCGTGTCGGATAGAGATCCGAGATTCACCTCACGATTTTGGAAGAAATTGCAAGAAGCTCTGGGTACCAAGCTGCATTTTAGCACTGCTTTTCACCCCCAAACCGATGGTCAATCCGAGCGGATAATTCAGATACTTGAGGATATGTTGAGATGTTGCATCCTCGAGTTCAGTAGTTCATGGGAACGGTATTTACCTTTGATTGAATTCGCTTACAACAATAGTTTTCAATCAAGTATTAAGATGGCACCTTACGAGGCTTTGTACGGTCGTAAATGCCGTACACCATTGTTTTGGACCGAGCTCGGTGAAAGCAAAATTTTCGGAGTTGATTTGATTAGAGATGCGGAACAGAAAGTAAAGGTAATCCGTGAAAGTCTGAAGATAGCCACGGATCGTCAGAAGTCGTACGCAGATTTGAAACGAAAAGACATCGAGTATCAGGTGGGAGACAAAGTGTTCCTTAAGGTTTCACCTTGGAAAAAGATACTCAGGTTTGGCCGTAAGGGCAAGTTGAGCCCAAGATTCATTGGGCCGTATGAAATATCCGAAAGAATTGGTCCAGTGGCATATAGATTGATTTTACCCCCAGAACTTGAAAGGATTCACAATGTTTTTCATGTTTCGATGCTTCGACGTTATAGATCCGATCCGTCACATGTGATTAATCCCTCGGAAGTTGAAATTCAATCTGACTTGAGTTATGAAGAAGAACCAATTCGCATCCTAGCTCGTGAAGTGAAAGAGTTGCGAAACAGAAGGGTTCCGTTAGTTAAGGTGTTATGGCTTAAACACGGGATCGAGGAAGCTACTTGGGAAACTGAGAGCTCGATGAAAGAACGATACCCAAACCTATTCACCGGTAAGTTTTTCGGGGACGAAAATTTCTTAAGTGGGGGAGAGTTGTGACAGCCCTAAATTGACCCTAGTCGGGAAGTGGTTTCGGGACCACAAAACCGAGTTAAGAAAATAATTAAAAGTTATATTCTGTGTTTATGAAGTGAGTAAATGCATGTGTGAAAGTCTCATGCATTAATTTGATCATCTTTATGTGAATTTATTTATATGGACTTATATGAAACTTTGTTGGAAAGTGAGAGGTTAATTTTACAATGGTCTAATAGTACATGCATTGAAAGGAGGGGTTTTGCATGTCAATTTACCCATGATAAACATGGTGGCCGGCCAAGGAAGGAATATGCTCCACTAATTCAAAAATTAAAATAATTTTGTATTAACAAAGGATTTAATAATTGATATTAAAGGAATTATAGTATGGAAGGAAATAATATAATGAGAAGTGGGAGGAGAAACCAAAGTGACTCATCCTTACTCCTCCATTGCCGAAACTAGAAGAAAGAAAGAAGAAAAACTCTTGTTGAATTTCGGCTAAGGTGTTTTGATACAAAAAGGTATGTTTTATGCCACTCTTGAAAATGTATGCATAATTTGGAGGTTTGGTTTAAAAGCTACTTGAATCTTGGATTGAAGTTAGGTTATTATGAGGGTTGGATTTCGGCCTAGGAGCTTAAAATTTTTAGTAGAAGTTTTGATGACATTAGATGGATAGTTAGGTTGGATGTGTTAAATTGTTAAGTGTTCTAGCTTGAAAGTTAAGGTTAATATGGCTTATGGGGTTGCCGAATCTAGTTTAGAGAGAAAGAAAAATATATGTATTCGGATGTGCTTCAAGGAATGACATTAGGGTAGCTAGAGTCTAAGAACTTTCGGTCAAGGACTATTGTGTGAGCAAATTCGGTATAGAGGTTTAATTGTTAAGTGCATTGTGTTTAATGTTTAAAGAATGGGTAGTAGCTAATTAAAGTTAAGAAGGCTGGAATTTCTTTTAAGGGAGGTGTGACCTTAACATGAACAAAATAGAATCAGCCTTAAGCTTGACTAAATGGTTCGGTTATTATTAGTTTAGAAGAAACCTATATGAAATGGTTGATATATGGTGAATTGGTAGTACTCTACTTGGGACAGCAGTAGTAAGGTGATTTTCGAAAATCGCCATAATTTGTAGGAGTTGAATTAGAAGCTGAGTGAATTATGTCATTAAAGCTTCAAGGGTCTATTTTCTTACAAAAGAAACTATAGAAACAAAGGAGTTACCGATCTAGAGATATTTGAAGTATAATGGGGCTGTGTCAAAATGACTGCTGGATTCCCTGTTCTGTTTTTAGAAAATCATTATAAATTGTACAAAAATGATTATAAGATAAAATTTATATGCTTAGACTCCTTAATGAGTCTAGTTTCAAATGAGATTAAATACAACACATTTGGAATTCTGTAAAGTGAGAAATTGGATTCGTAGTGAAGAGTGGTCAGAATAGTCAAACAGTGAAATAGGGGAAACTTTAAGAAAAATCTGGTATTGATTGGCCAAGCCTAAAATTCTGAAAAATTTATGGATGGAAGATATACGAGTCTATATTCAGGGAAAATTAACGGCAAGTGATTTGGAGTTTAGTAGCTCCAGTTATAAGTAATTTAGTAACTACTGCTCAGGAAAACAGCTCGTAGTGAATATGTGATTTTGTTGTAAACATTAATGAAAGTTTGCCGATGAATTATTTATTGATTAATATAAAGCTTGCTATAATCTATGTGTGTGAAAGTCGGATCAATATATATAATATTATTCGGAAAGTAATATTTGAATAGTCGATTAATGACTATTTTAATTTTTGTTGAACTTAAGCTCAAGAGCAAAGGGGAACTAGATCCGATAAAGGGAAGGAAAAAGTAATTGAATAGCCGTTGAAGTCGTTCGACGACATTTGAGGTAAGTCTTCGAGTAATGACCCTACTTGAATTATATTGAAATGGTTAGTCATATTATGACGGATAGTCGAATGTGCATAGAGACTATGTTATAAAGCCAATTGAAATCATGCTCTTTGTGTGTGGCTATTGAGCCGAAATTTGAAAGATTTAATAAATGTTTTGTGTTTGAGCCTTAGTAACGAAGAAATGATATGGATGTGTTATGATTATTGATATATGTGTGCATGAGCATTGGAATATATCCGGGCTATGACCCGAAGGCAATTATGCGAGTTGATATATCCGGGCTAAGACCCGAAGGCAATTATGCGAGTTGATATATCCGGGCTATGACCCGAAGGCAATTATGCGAGATAATATATCCGGGCTATGACCCGAAGGCAATTATGCGAGATAATATATCCGGGCTATGACCCGAAGGCAATTATGCGAGATGATATATCCGGGCTAAAACCCGAAGGCAATTATGCGAGATGATATATCCGGGCTAAGACCCGAAGGCAATTATGCGAGTTGATATGTCCGGGCTAAGACCCGAAGGCAAATGTGTTTGCGGTTGCATTCGGTTAAATACCGAAGAAACTTGGGTTGAATGTGAGCATTTTGTGCTGTAACTAATTTAATAATTATGCTTGACCAACCCGAATGATAAGGTATGTTTGCATGTGCATTGGAAAGTCGGTTTGTTTTAAATGGTATTCGTGCGATCGGCTAACGAATTCTCGGCTTTTATAAAGGTTGATACCTTGTGTACCTATGTGGGTGAAGTGTGAAGTAAGTATGAGTATGAGAATGTGTGTTAATAAAGTGATTTAGTTAACTATGTGAATGTAATACTGTAGTCAAAGCCGATTTCATTACTTGAGACTTACTAAGCTTTAAATGCTTACCCGGTTGCTTTGGCTCTCTGTTTTATAGATTTTGTTCGTTAGCTATCGGATTCGGGATCAGCGAAGTCGAAGTCATCTACACTATCAAGCTCTTTTGGTACTCCTTTAGTTGAACTCTGGATATGGCATGTATAGGACTACCCCCTATTGTTTAAGTTCTTTTGTGATGTATGTGTGTAAAGCCATGCGAAAATGGCTTGTAAAAGTGGAGTATGGCATTAGACCATTTGTGTGTATGTATGTATATATATGGTTTCATGATGTGACTATGGTTTGAAATGGAAGTGTTGGGCTAATGATCAGCCATTGGAATGGCTAAATATGATCACATGTGGACCTATGTAGGGCAAAATCCTAGTTGGTCCATGGTGACCACAAAATAGGTAAAGTTTATCTTGAAAACAGATTTTGACAGCAACAGTGGTGTAGAATTGAAAAATCACATAAATTCGTAGGAGTGGAATTAAATAGTGAATAAATTATGTAATCAAACCTTGATGAATCTACTTTCATATGGAAGTAACGAAACAATTATAGGAACAGTACAGAAAGAGATATTCCGGTTCTTGTGGAACAGGGCCAGAACAGTTTCTGGATTCACTGTTCCGCCTTTGGAAATTCACTATAAATTGACCAGAGATAATTAGGGGTCATACCATATATGTATGGATTCCTCTCTGAGTCTAGTTTCCATAGAAACAAACGGCATCAGTATTGAAGCTCTGTGCAGAGAGATATCCCAGTCGTAATGGGAAAAGGTCAGTGTAGTCGACCCCTGTAACATGGGAGACTTTGACTAATAAACTGTACTAGTTGGCCCAACCAAAAATTCTAGAAAAAAATCCATAGGTGGGGACATGAGTCTAGTTTCAGGGAAAAATCACAAAACTGATTTTTGAGTTGTGAAACTCAAGATATGATTTTTGAAGCGACTAGTACTCAGACTGGGCAGTGTCTGGAAAAATTTTTTTCAAAGTTTGTTAACATCTCGTGTCCGACTCCGGTGTCGGTCTCGGGTTCGGGGTGTTACAGTGTTACATATAGACACAGGCCAGGTAACTTGAGATCTTGCTCTAGAAAGAATCAGGTCACTTTAGGTCTCTTCTAAGTAGTAGATTGAATACGATATTTCCGAGGCATTATTAAAAGTAAGGGTAGATTTTTAGTAATCCCAACCTTCCAAATCAACATCGTTGACCTTTTTATCCCTTGCCATAATATCTTTTCCATAGCATTTTTAGTTATCTATTTATTTGCTCGCATTTTATTTATGTAATTATTCTCGTAATTGCCGCTGCATTTTTCTCTTGTCTTAACCTTTTACAGTATTAGTTAGTTTACATTTCACACACATCTTTTCTATTTTAATTTATCACTACATACTTAACTTCGTTTTTCCATAACATTAATCATAACTCATTATCATAACTTGACCATTTATATACCTAATTCGATCTCTGTGGAGACGATCTCACTTATCACTTTATTACTTGATCTGACGTGTATACTTGCACAATTCGTATATCATATTCACATGCGACATAATTCAATTCATATAATGGCACATTCCATCATAATATCACACCAAAGTGTGTAATCTCAATATCACACCGAAGTATGCAATCACAATATTACATCGGAGTGCTCGTCATAACACATTAGTTCTCATTTATCTACATGGGCTTCAATTATAGTTGTATTACTTATTTTCTCAAAAGAAATGAAATGATTCATTTTTTTGCACTTCATAAAATTAAACCTTTGCAACAAATATTTCAACATACTTGCAACTTCACTACAATTCCACTTTTCTTTCATTCTCATAAGTTTTTTTTGCACATTCCACTTCACTACCTATATTATTTCACATATCATCAATTTTTAAAAATTTTTTGGCATACTTCACAATTTAATTCTAACTTTATTATAGATATTTATATACATGTTATTTTCTTTAACTCACTTTGAACATTTTATCTTCCTACATTGCTAGTCTCGTACTCATACTTTCATATTAACTTATTACAATTTAATTTCACTATTTTTTTAATTTAGTCCTATGTTCTCATCATCTCATTTCCTATTTATTTAAGACTTTTATTTCTTCATCATCTTCTCAAATTCAAACTCTATTCTTTCTTACTTGTCTATATTTCAACCTATTGTGATGAATCATACTGAGATTCTTATATAGTCAGGAATGATCTAAAGCTTTTTTCACTATCTTTTCAAATTTTAGATTTACATTTCATTATTTATACTTTATTTTCTAATATATATTAGTTTTATAGATTCATTCACGACCTTAGGATTAGTAAACCTGGACTCTGTTACTACTAAATGTAATACCCCCAAACTTGGACTCTGTTACTACAAAATGTAACACCCCCAAACCAGACCCGTTCGCCGGGACTGAGCACTGGAATGTTACATTCGTTGCCAAAGCAACTTCAGAGAAATTCAATTCAAATGCTCATCCTAATCAAGTTAACAGAAAAATTTGTAGTTAGTATTAAATTTGTAAATTATATTACCAGTTTTAATCAAGCTTTTGTTAGCTCTATTTATTTTTTATCGACCACTTAGGACTTGTTTACAAACTTGTTTTCTAGCATCAAAGGCATCATCGTGATGTCAGATGGCCACATTTTGACGTGCCCTCTGTTTTCTCAATTTCTCCAAGTTTTCAATTTTCTTTTTAGATTAGTACCTACTTCCTATTCCACTTTTTACTTCATTCATGAATCATTCATTCATATAACTTATTCTCAACTCTTAGCATCATATATTCACACTAAAATATTATATTTACACTTTATGTAATTTAATTACTATATCATAGAATTCACTATTATTCCTATGCTTCTATTTCCTATTTCAACACTTTTTGATTCTCAATCAAATTTATAAGATTGACACTATAACAGCCTGTTTTAGGGTCAAATTAGAACAGTGGTTTTGAGACCACAAATCTTAAGTAGAAATATTTATTGTGATATTGTTTTAAGGTCTACAGCATGATTGAATGATTGTGTGAAAATTTCGTAAAGAAATTTTATCGATAAGGTGTCCAATTTGACTAAGAGGGCTAAATTGTAATAGGTGTAAAATGTATGTTCTAGAAGCTAGAGGTGTCTAATTGCTGTGAAATTTTAAATTGGAGGTCCTTAAATGGTAATTAGACCATTTTACTTTAAGTTGGGCAAAACGGACATAGTAGGGTGAAATTTCAAAGTTTGGCATTAAGGACATTTTGGTTATTTGGGTAATAAAGACAAAATTAAACACAAAAAATATGTCATCTTCTCCAATTTAGTCTCCTTGTGTCGAATTTGAAGAGTCACCATAGCTAGGGTTTTGCCAAAGCTTCCAAGCTCGATTATCAAGAAAAACGAGTTTCGGATCTAGATTAGGGGAAAAACCAAGTGTTTGACGATTAGGTCCAATTCTACTATTTTTGTACCGAAGTAAGTTCGTATGTAAATAATGTGATGTTATATTTATGTTTTAAATGCTTTAATATTGTATGAATTGTTTGATTGACTCTTTGGATGTAATCGATAAAGTTTCAACAAACGAGAAATCCCAATTGAACCTTAGGAATAGAATAGGATACGAGTGACATGTCATTAGGAACCCATGTGTATATGTGTTTATGTGATCCGGGTACTAGTCTCGTACGTCCTACCAGTGGCTGGGTAATTATGCATATGTTGCGAATACCTGATAGCTTGTGTGAACAGCACTGTGTAGATATGTCGTGACTGACAAGTTGTATGAGATATGAGGTAGCTTTAGCTACATATGTCGCACTTATGTGCAAGATTTTTCGAGTATCTGATAATATTCCAAGTGTTCAACGGGAATGTCAAATATGTGAAAGGATGTGGTTATGTTACAAGTTGGTATAGGTATGTAATAAACTTGATAGGTGATGAACTCTTGGTAAGGTTGTGATTGATGCAAGTTATGGCTATGAGATTTTAATATCATTTTTGTTATCCCACATTATATAAATTGCATGATTAAGGTGTGGTTAAGATGCTTATTATTTGCATATGAACTTACTAAGCTATATAGCTTACTCCCCCTTCTTTCCCTTATCTTATAGTGTCACCAAGCTAGCTCGGGTTCAGAGACCATCGAAAATCCATTCACACTATCAGCAATTCGATGAATTCAACATTTTGATTTATGGCATGTATAGGGGACTTGGTCATTTTGTTATGTGTCATAATTGATTTGGCCAATGTATTGGCTTATATTGGTTAGAAATTGATTTTGATAAGGCATTGGAAATGGGCTAATATTGGTTATAAGTATATTTATATAATGATGCCTATCTTGAATGATGTGTTGATGTCTTGGTTGTGGATGTTTGGTGGTATGTATATGTTTGGATTGGTGCTACGTTATGTTGTGTAGGTGTGTGCATTAAAGGGTGACACAATGGCTTGGTAAATAGCCTTATTTTTGTCCACACGGGCGTGTGTCTAGGCCGTATATGACATACAGCTTGCCCCATGGGCATGTGTTTAGGCCATGTGCCCCCTGCACCTTAGTTTTGAGAAACAGAATGCTCAGAATTGAGCACACGGGCAGAGACACGGGAGTGTGTCTCAGCCGTATGGGCGGCATGGCCTCGAACACGGGCGTGTGCCCTAGCTGTGTGAAGTCTGCACCTATTTTATGAAAATTAATTTTCCACATGGCCTAGCACATGGGCATGTAACTTGGCCATATTATCTCAATTTGTTCATGGGTTACATGTCAAAGAGTTACACGGGGATGGGACACGGGCGTGTGTGACCACAAGGCCTGCCCACACGAGCGTGTCCCGAACCACTTCCAATGCACATTTTGGGCCTCGTAGGCTCGTCTCAGGGACTTTATGGTTAAATGCAAATGGTTTTAATTTAGACGCAAATTTATAACCCGAAATTGTATGTTTGTTTGTATGATAAGTCTAGTAATGCCTTGTACTCTGTTCCAATGTTGAATACGGGTAAGGGGTGTTACAGACATCAAAGTTATACAACTAATTCCATTAAGTCATCATCGTACAATTATTCACTTAATGTCTTAATAATTTACTTAACTATTATTATGTGTTAGTAATTCTATCACTTGAAATAATTTCGTAGCATCATACTCTTCTACTATTTTTCCTCCTCCTCCTCTCTATTCCATATCCTTTATGCACGCGTATTCATATAAGAATTTATGGGTTTTAGTATTGTATGCCTATATGCAACATTAATTTTAATTTTACTATTTACATAATTTTAGCAAAGTTGTCAACTTGAGTAACAATCACTAAATTATTTATATCTGAATCTATACAATTAAAAATTAAAATCCACTTTTTTATTTTTGAAATTAGACTAATTGAAGTTTTTATTGTAAAATTTCAGAATTTATACCCAATCCAATAAATACAGTTTCTTCTTCAAATCTTCCATTGTGCTGATTCTAGGCAGCAATGACCCTTCTTTACTAAAAAATAATTATTTTCAGTACAAATCTCAGAATATTTTTTTGTTTCTTTCCCTTGAAAATAGACTCATTAAGATTTTATTCATACAAATTTCATCAGTTAATTTTTTTTGTACAATTTACTATGATTTTTCAAAGTTAAAACAGGGGATCCCGAAATCATTCTGACATTTTCTCACAAAAATTATTACATCTCACAATATACAATTTCATTGCCTGCACCGTTTCTTCTATGTGAAACTAGACTCAATAAGATTTAATTTCTTATTTTATTCAACCTCTATTTTGATTTCTACAATTTTCAGTGAATTTTCAAAGTTGAACCCTGCTCTATCTAGAAACTATTTTAGTGATAATGTCTACTATTTCATGATTCTTTGCATTAACTTTCATTTAATTATACATAATCATTATACTTTTGATTATTATTCAAATTAATAATTTATTTTTTTATATTAATGTCATATTCATTTCTTCACCTTGAAGTCTCTCATGATACAAATCATAATTTTTTTTCTCTTTCACTTGAAATTTGATGTTCCTATACATCATACTTCATCAATTACTTTCTGCCTCTACTATTTCGATTAAAATTTCACATTTCATGTATTTCAATTATAACATTTGTAACACAACTCAAAAAAGTAAAGTTAATATGAAAACTTAGCTCTTTTGATAAGAAGGCCTCATCTTATGCTTTTCTTCCATTTCATTGTAAACTTCATCACTATCCTTCTCTTCTCTTATAATTTTCTTCATTTGCCTCTACTAATTTCTTACTTCTAAATTATGAAATTTTCTCTCTAGGATCTTTACTTCACATTTCTTCTTTGTTGCCTATGGAAATTTCCAAGAATTCTAGGTGAAATAGTAGGATTTCATGATAAATGACTAAATTGTAAGGAAATCAAAGTTTCTACCTTACTCCATTCTTCCTCACGTTGGAAAGATGAAGAGTTTTTCTTCATCTTTTCTCCCTTTTATATCAATATTTTTATAATTAATTTAAATTAATATAATATTTTATTTAAAAAAACACAAAATATCACCAACATAATCATTACATTCTAGAGTTATTGCTCTTGCTAATTAACCATTTTACCCATTATGATCTTTCAAATTCCATCATTAAATCATCACTTAATTTGGTAAAATTGTGATTTAATCCCTCATATTCCTTCCACTTATTCAAATTGGTCACTATTAATCAATTTTACTTATTTTCTAAACCCTTCCCCCTTAAGATGTGTGTACTATTGGCCCTTCAAGTTTTCCATATTTATAATTTAACCCCTCACATGTTAAATATTTACACTTAGACTACATAACTTTTTATATTTTTATGATTTAGTCCCTAGCTCAAATTAATATTTCACAACATACTTTCGATTTCATTTTTCTCTAACATCCCTTATCATTTACTTTATTTATATCTTATTTCACTAAAAATCTATCTCATTATTTTCAACCAAAGAGTTTTGGGGATGCTACAATCAAGGTAAGGATGATGAAGTTTTTCATGTTTATCTTATTAAAAGTGTTTGGAAATAACTTGTAAGTGTTGTTTAATATTAAATCTTTTGTATGTATGTGTTGTTAATGAACATAAAGAGAAGAGATGTGAACAATAAGGGCTTGATAAAGGAAATGATATAGCAAAAGAGTGAAGAAAGGAGAAAAGAACTCATTCCCAAGCATTTGATAGTAAGTTCTTCAAGAATTTCACGTTACCTTATTAAGACCTAAGTGAAAATTTGTTAAATTGGTTTTAGTAATATTTGTTAATTTTTATTTATATAAGAAAATGTTAAGGTATATTATGGAATTTAATTGTAAGTGAATATGAACTTTTAAAATATATTGAATGTCTTATGTATAGTGAATTTAAAGAAAATGATTAAACTGAATGTATATCTAACACCCCTCACCTATATTCAATGCCAGAATAGGGTTACGGAGCTTTACAGGACTTACTATACAATTAAACACACAATTCACATACATTTTAAATTTTCATATAATCATCATTTAAAATCATTCACATCATCCCTAATACGAGCCTACGAGGCCCAAAACATGCATTCGGGGTGGTTCAGGACTAAACTGATAACTTATGAATTTTTTACAAAACTTAGAATTTTTTTCAAAATACAGGGGACACAAGCCCGTGTGGCCCGGCTGTGTGTCTCACATGGCCAAAGACACGCCTATGCCACAGGTCGTGTGCACATTCAAAATGGAATCACATGGCCTTGTCCCATCCGTTTCCGATCCCGTGTAACTCTCTGACTTGGGTCACATGGCAACACACATGTCCATGTGCCCTAAAAATGGTCACAGACACCCGTGTGCTAGGCCGTGCCAAACTTGTAGGTAAATTGACTTATGACACAAGGCCAAGACACAAGCCCGTGTGCTGGGACGTGTAGAGCATACTGACTTGATTTTTAATTCAATGTCAGGGGTACATAGCTATGTAACATAACCGTGTGTCACATACAGCTGAGACACACGCTCGTGTCTTTGCCCTTATGGACAAAAATAGGCTATTTACCAAACCAGTTTGCCACCCAACTTTACACATACCTAAAACAATCCATTTGGCATCAAAACATGGCATATATAGGTATTAATCTACTCTCAACCAAGCATAAATTTTACCATTTCAATGCCAACCAATACATATCATAATAATACCACAATATGCCATTTCAATTTCATACTAAAACTCATAATCTCAAATTATCAATATGAAAACTCTCAATTTTGCATCATTTAGCCTAATCTCACAAGCATACCAAGTTCAATTCTCAACCATTTACTACCTATAGTTACCAAATATTAATAAGCATAATATAACCATATTTAAACATTTAACCAAAACCATATACACATATATACACAACCAAAACAACCAAATTAAGCCAAATCACATGGCTATATACAAACCCAAAACATTTACATTTACAAGCCAATTTAAATGGCTAACTTCATTATCAAACTATATATATATATCAAAATGACCATAATCCTATACAAGCCATTTACCCAAAATACTTAAGTTTAAAGGTACCAAGTGATAGTTGGATAGTGTGATGAAGTCTCCGACAGTCCCTGAATCCGAGCTAGCTTTGAATTCACTATAAAACATGAAAATTTTAACAATGTAAGCTATAAAGCTTAGTAAGTTCGTATAGTATTTAAATCGACTCATCATATATGCTCAATTAAAAAAATAATACATAACATAACATATCTTGTAATGAACCACCAACCTACCTCATTTGCATTCACAAAGATGTAACTTTCACAATTTTTCCTTAATTCAATGTATTGCTTGGTTCATGTGCACACCTGTACCATCTCGTATCAAACTCATACTCATTCACATCTTTGACATACCCGCTAAACCATTCGGAATACTATCGGATACTCAGGAATCTCGCACCCTAAGTGCCACATACATAGCTGAAGCTATCTCAATCTCGTATCACATATAATCCTCACACTAGAGTTATCAATGGGTCTGCTTACACAAGCTGACTGTCATGCCGAAGCTACACGGTGCTACTCACACAAGCTGACGAGTATTCGCAACACATGTCGAATAACTCAGCCATCGGTAGGACGTACGGACAAGCACCTAAATCACATAACCCCTAATGACATGTCATTTGTATCCTAATCATTCCTAAGGTTCAATCAGGATTTCACACTTGCCGAATCGTCGTCAAACATGTCCGTAGTGTCGTATTCCTAGCATATGCACTATCAAAACATTTGAAATACAAATACAATAATGCTTATTACATACGAACTTAACTCGAATGCGAAAACAACGAATTAAGTCGATTAATCTGAAACCTTATTCTTTCCCCTATCTAAATCCGTATTTCGCGATTAATCTCAAACCTTGTTCTTTCCCCTATCTAAATCCATATTTCGCTTTTCTTGATCTAAATGTAATCAAAATTAACTTATTTAATAATCTCTCTATTCAATTTAATCCAAAACACACATTAAGGAACTTTTACATTTTTGCCCCTAACATTTCTACATTTTTACAATTTAGTCCTTATTTAATAAAATCACAAATTCATGCAATTCAACCAAAACCGATGCTAGCCGAATTTCAATTAGGTCCCTAGCAGTCCATATTTTCCATTTATTTCACAATTTAACCATAAAATTTACACATTTCACAATTTAACCCATAATTGACAATTTTGTCAAAAATCACTTTACAAATGTTGTTTATCTAAAAACAAGAATGCATTTTCTACCATTAAACATCAAAACACATCAACTTTCATCAATGGAAAAACCCTAAAACTTTAACAATTTTGCAAATTAGCTAGCTAGATTAACCTGCAACAATCTCAAAAACATAGAAATCTTTAAAAATGAGACAAAATTGAACTTACATGCATGGAGGTTTCTATCTTTAATTTTCGGTGGTGTCTTTCAAATTAGAAAGGATGATACATTATTCTTTTGTTTTAATTTACTTATTAACTAATTTACTAATTTAACCTTAACATATAACCTTTAAATTTCATAATCAATGTCCATATTTGTCCACTCAATATAAAAATGATATAATTACCACATAAGGACCTCCAAAATTTAATTTCATAGTTATTTAGTACCTTTAACCAATAGAACTCAAATTTTACACTTTACGGGATTTAGTCTTATTTATCAAATTAATCACTCAAACGATAAGATTTCTTAATGCAATTTTCATACAATCATTTAATCATATGTAAAAATTAAAATAATAATAAAATAATTATTTTGACCTTGAATTTGTGGTCCCGAAACCACTATTCTAATTTGACCACAAACGGGCTGTTACAACTCTCCCCTTTAGGAATTTTCACCCTCAAAAATCTTACCAGAAAAGAGGTTAGGGTATTGTTTTCTCATAGCCTCCTCGGGTTCCCACGTGGCTTCTTCAACCCCGTGACGTTGCCACAACACTTTCACCAAAGCTATGCATTTATTTCTTAATTATTTAACCTCTCGAGCTAAAGTTCTGATCGGTTCTTCGTTATATGTCATATCAGGTTGGATTTCTATCTCAAACGGAGAAATGATATGCGATGGATCTGATCGATACTGTTGTAACATCTATACATGAAATACATTTTGGATCTTTTCTAATTCTGACGGTAACGCTAACCGATATGCCACTTGCCCTATTCTTTCAATGATCTCACACAGCCTAAAAAATCGCGGACTTAGTTTTCCTTTGCGACCAAATCGAAGAATTTTCTTCCATGGAGACATTTTCAGAAATACTTTGTCACCGATCTGAAATCCATTGTATTTTTGTTTCAAATCTGCATATGATTTTTGTTGATCTGAAGATGCTTTCAAACTGTCGCGAATTACTTTCACTTTTTCTTCAGTCTCTCTGATCAAATCAACCCCGTGAATCTTTTTCTCACTAAGCTCGGTCCAGTACAATGGAGTTTGGCATCTGCGATCATACAATGCTTTACACTGTAACAGCCCATTTTTAGTGAAATTGGAATGGTGGTTCTGAGACCACAAATCCGATCTGAAAATAAAGTTTATTTTTATTTTATAATATGGTCCGTATTATGATAGACATATCGTATGAAAATTTTGATACGAAAATTTTATCGATTAAGTGTTTAATTAAGAGGACTAAATCGCATAAAATACGAAAGTTGAATTCTTGTAGCTATAAGGATTAAATAGCTATGGAATTCAAAACTAGAGGTCCTTATATGGTAATTAGACCATTAAATAAAAGTATGTAGATTTTTGGTGACTCATTCATGGAAAAGTTAGAAAAAAGTAGGAACTAAATTGGAAATTGACATAATTAATTAATTAAAAAGATGATAAAAGATATCATCTTATTATTTTTGTCATCTTCAACCCCAAAATCATATGGAAACCCTAGAAGAGAGAGAAGAAACTTTCAAGGCTTAATTGGGTAAGTTTCCTTGTCCCATTTTTAGTATTTTTGATATTTTTGAAATCGGGATAGCTTAAACTAATCTATTTGGGGGATTAATTTAAAAAGTTATCAAAGTATGGAAAATGGGTCGTGGATGTATATGCTGAAAATTAGAAATTTAAGGTAGAAAATGAAGGGTTGTTGATAGATCAACAACTTTTACAAAGTGCTTTTTGATGAAAACATGATTTAGGGACTAAAATGTAAACTTGCGAAATTGAAGAAAAATGCTGAATTTTTACGAATACATGCGCTGTAAATTTTGTAATGGTATTTTGGTTAGGCTTGGAATAGGGAGTAAATTGCATAAGTTTCATTTTTTGAGCCTAGGGATGAAATTGGAATTTATGAAAAATTAAGGGCAAAATGGTAATTTTGCCTAAGGCATATATTGAGTTCAAATAAATATGAAATATGAGAAATTTATGATTAAAGTTATTTATATAGATCCGGACAACACAAATTCGAGGTTAGACTAAGGAAAAGAAAAGGTTTCAGATTAGTAGATTATATACGCGAACAAGTGTCGAGGTAAGTTCGTGTAACTTAATCGAGTATGTAATTATGTTAATTAAAATGTTATACTTGTATGTAATGTGACATATATTGAAATGCATTACTTGACTGCTATAATGGACAATTTAATTCATGCTTGAAATGGTGAAAAAAGGGTTTTGTTTCGATTGAATATTGAATTCCGATGAATATATGTGCTTCCCGAAATGGATGAGGTCCTACATTTTTTGCGGATAGGATTTAGCTCGAACGAGTAATCCTATTGACCTCATTATAGAGAGGATTTAGCCCGAATGGGTAATCCTAATATAATACCTCTCGAGTATACATTATGATTAGGGTTTAGCCTGGACTGGTAATCCTAATTAAGTTGTTCTAAGCATACGTTATATAAAGGATTTAGCCTGGACTGGTAATCATGTTATACGATATGTAGCTCGAGAGTGTGTTCCTTGATTAAGTGCCCTAATGGGTACTCTTGAATAAGAAATGACGGATTATTAAATCATACACCTTAAGTGTACTACTTGAACATCCATCAGAATTTCAATGATTCAATGGACACGACTCTTGACATGGTATGAGAATTTTGAGATGAAATGACAATGACTTGAAAGAATATTGCATGATGAGCTCATCTATGTTTACTTGATTGATATGAAGATTTTGGTCACTAACATATTTGATTGAATGCATGTGGTTAGGAAATTTTGCTAATGGATGGAAAAACATGATATTGTATGCTTAGATTTAATAAACGGGATTGGTAAGTTTGGTTTCCGTTATTCGAACTTACTAATCATATAATGCTTACTTCATTTTATTTTCCCTATTTTACAGTGCTTGGAAGCTCGCAAAGGTTGGAGATCATTAGAGCACCATCACACTATCAACTAGTTATTTTGGGGTTTACATATAGTAGAATCATTTTGGTATAATGGCATGTATAGGACAACTTGACCATTAGTGGCTTGAAAATGACATTTGTAATCTAGCCATTGGAATGGCTAGTGATGGTTGTTTTGATATACTTGTAATGTCATGCTATGGTAGTTAAATATATGTTAAGTGGTTATTCAAATTATGCCTAACATATGAAATATACTAAGGTAAGATTATAAACATATATGCATGTAATGATATGCCTTGTTGAAAGATGGAATTTGCTTAATCTGAATGCTTAAATTGGTTGGTATTTGGATGAGTGTCTTAGTGCAGGAAAATGGTAAATTTGGTGACAAATGAGGCTAGGAAATGGCTTTATTTTGTACACACGGGCTTGTGTCTAGACTGTCTGTGAAAAACGGCCTGGTACCATAGGTGTGTAGTTAGGCCATGTGTCTCCTGCACCTTAATTTTGAGAAACAGAATACTCAGAATTGAGCACACGGGCAAAGACATGGGCGTGTGTCTTGGCCGTGTGAAACTTGCACCAAATTTTGAATTAAATTAATTAACCATATAGCCTACCACACAGGCGTGTGGCATGGCTTTGTGTACAAGTCAGAGAGTTGCATAGGGTTGAACACAGCCTGTAGCATGGGTGTGTCCCAGGGTCACACGGGCGTGTCCCTTGGACCACATGGGCGTGTGAGCCACGCACCTTGGAAAATTTTTGTAATTTCGCAAAAAATTCTTAGAGCTCCCGATTAAGTCCTAACTTAATTCTAATGCTCGTATTGGGCCTCGGGGGTCCAATTAAGGGACGTTTTGTATGATCTCGGTTAATAAATAGTAATTTACATAAATTATTGTAAAATGTTTTAAAATTTTTGGTGATACTCTAAAACCCTGTACTAACGATGGATACGGGTTAGGGGTGTTACACATACGGCGCCATCTTTATGCTCGATTGAAAGCTGTTATCGTACGTGAATTCAACCAACGACAAAAATTTCTCCCAGTTGCCTTCAAATTCTAAAACATAACAACGAAGCATATCTTTGAGAATTTGTATCACTCTCTCAGGCTGACCGTTAGTTTGCGGATGAAATGTAGTACTAAAGTTCAACCTCATACCTAAAGCTTCTTGCAATTTCTTCCAAAATCGCCACGTGAACCTCGGATCTCTATCCGGAATAATAGAAACTGGTACCCTATGCAATCTAACAATCTCAGAGATGTACAATTCAGCAAATTTATCAAGTGAATAATCTGTACGTACCGAAATGAAATGTGCAGACTTCATCAGTAAATCAACGACAATCCAAATAACATCCTTCGTTTTCAGAGACAGAGGCAAACCCAATATGAAATCCATCGTAACTCTATCCCATTTCCACTCTGGTATCATCATTGTTTGAAACAATCCTGAAGGCACCTGATGTTCGGCTTTAACTTGCTGATAAACCAAACATCTCGACACGAACTAGGAAGTGTCTCGTTTCATGCCTGACCACCAATACAACTGTTTCAAATCATTGTACATTTTTGTACTTTTCAGATGAATAGATAAACAACCACTGTGTGCTTCGTGTAGAATTTTCTGAATAAGCTCGAAATTCTTTAATACGCAAATTTTTCTTTAGAACATAAAACAATCATCAGATCCGATCTGAAAGTTTGAATCACTATTTGACTCACACTGTACTCTTTTAGCTAGTAACTCGTTATCAAACTTTTGATCTTCACAAATTTGTTGAAGAAATACCCATTTAGATTTTAATTCTTCTAGGATCGAACCATCATCAGACAAGGTTATCTGAGTATTCCTCGCTCTCAAAGCAAAAAAAATATTTTCTATTTAAAGCATCTGCGACTACATTCGCTTTCCTCGTATGGTAATCAATCACTAACTCATAGTCTTTTAGCAACTTGAGCCATCTTCGTTGTTGCAAATTCAAATCTTTCTGAGTCATTATATATTTTAAGCTCTTATGATTAGTAAAGATATGGCATTTTTCACCGTATAAATAATGTTTCCAAAATTTCAATGCAAATACAATAGCGGCCAACTCTAAATCATTCGTCAGATAAGTCTTTTCACGCGACTTCAATTGTCTGGAAGCATAAGCTATCACTTTACCCTCTTGCATCAATATGCAACCCAAACCATTCAATGACGTGTCACTAAAAATCACAAATTCTTTACCCGATTCAGGTTGAACCAAAAGTGGTGCTTCAGTTAGCAATACTTTCGACTGTTCAAAACTCTGCTAACATTTTTCAGACAATTCAAATTTCACATCTTTCTATAGCAATCTAGTCATCGGTGTAGTAGTCATCGAAAATCCTTCGACAAAACGCCAATAGTAGCCAACTAAACCCAAAAAGCTTCTAACTTTAGATACATTTCTCGGTGGTTTCCAATCAACAACTGCAAAAATCTTGCTCGGATCAACTCGTATGCCTTTAGCTGAAATAATATGCCCTAAAACTTTGACTTCTCAGAGCCAAAACTCACATTTGCTGTATTTAATAAACAGTTGCTCATCTCTCAAGGTTTGTAGCACAATTCTCAAATGCTCGGCATGCTCAGACTCATCTCATGAATAGATTAGAATATCGTCAATGAATACCACAACAAATCTATCTAAATACAGTCTAAAATTTTGATTTATCAAATCCATAAAAATTGCAGGAGCGTTAGTCAATCCAAAAGGCATAACAAGAAATTCATAATGCCCGTACTTTATTCTGAACGCAATTTTTGGCACATCTGAACCTTTTACTCACAACTGATAGTAGTCAGATCTCAAATCAATCTTTGAGAACACTGTTGCCCTTTTCAACTGATCAAACAAATCATCAATTCTAGACAAAGGATACTTCTTTTTTTTTGGTAACCTTATTGAGCTGACGATAATCAATACAAAGTCTCATTGATCTGTCTTTCTTCTTTACGAACAACATTGGTGCACCACAGGGCTAAAAACTAGGTCGTGCAAAACCTCTATTTGTTAACTCTTGAAGCTGGGCTTTCAACTCTTGCAACTGGGCTTTCAACTCTTTCAATTCTGTTGGAGCCATTCTGTACAGAGCTATTGATATTGGTGATGTTCCTGATACTAGTTCAATGGCAAATTTGACATCTCTTATCAGTGGAAACCCCGGTAACTCTTCTGGAAACACATCCAGATACTCACAGACTAGTGGCACAGATTTAATTTTTGATTCAGACACTTTTGTATCCAGTACATAAGCAAGATAAGCTTTGCAACCTTTTCTCATACATTTCTGAGCTGACATAAATGAAATCACAACAGGCAATTCACTCGACTCATCTATTTCAATTTGAAAGATTTCACTATTCTGACATTTCAATCCAATAGTCTTTCATCTACAATTCACAATAGCATCATGCAGTGTCAACCAATCCATACCCAAAATTACATTGAACTCATCAAACGACAAAAGCATCAAGTCAGCTGGAAAATAGTAACCCCGAGTCATTAAAGGATAGTTCTTGCAAACTTTATCAACTAGGACACACTTGCCTAAGGGGTTCGATACTTTAACCACAAACTCAGTAGACTCAACAGGTAAACTCTTATTAGACACTGAATTCATATAGATATATGAATGAGTCAATCCAGGATCAATCAATGCAATTACATTAGTGTCATAAAGAGAAAATATACCGGTAATAAAATCTGGTGATGATGCATCTTTGCGAGCGTGAATAGCGTAAGCTCTAGCAGGTGCTCTGGCCTCGGATCTTACAGTAGAGTCCTTACTCGTTCCTTCACTACTAGTCACGTTCCCCGTATTTCTAGGTGGCCTCTCTCTATTAGCTGTGTTGCTCGGTCTTGTATTCTAGAACTTATCTTTCTCAACTAACTCCAGGCAATCATGAATGAAATGATCTTACGAGCCACATTTAAAACAACCCCTATTATTCATCCAGCACTCACGAAAATGTCATCGACCACACTGTTGACACTCAGGTTTATTGTTTCTTACACTGCCACCAATCGATACTGATGTAGCTTGAGTTTTAGGACTTGAATATTGCGTTCCACAATCTCTGTTTAAATATCCCGCTAAAGCATTTGAGTGACTATATGAATCTCATGATTTCTTTGACAAAAATCAGTATGGCTTATTCATTGATCTTTTTCTCGAATCTCTAACCTTGAAATCAGTTTTTCACTTTTCTTTGCCCAATTCTTTGGCTTTACAAGCTCGATCAACTAAAATAAAAAATCCTTTCAATTCTAGAATCCCAACCAACAGTTTGATGTCTTCGTTCAATCCATCTATGAACCTTTTACACATAATTGCTTCGGTTGAAAACATTCCTGAGAATATTTACTAAGTCTCACGAACTCTCACTCATACTCTATCACAGACATACAACCCTTTTTCAACTCTAGAAATTCTTTGCATTTTTTATCAATGAACCTTTGATTGATGTATTTCTTTCTGAACTCAGCTTGAAAAAATTCTCAGGTAACTCTTTCTCTCGGTACCACGAACACCAAAGTATTCCACCATTGATATGCAGTGTCCCTCAGAAGTGATACGGCACATTTTAAACACTTAGTCAGTGTGCAAGAAAGTTCATCAAATACTCTGATAGTATTTTCAAGCCAAAACTCGGCACTTTCAGGATTGTCATCAGTAGTAGCTCTGAACTTTTTGGCCCCGTATTTTTGAATCTTATCAACTGGTGGATTATTCAGTCATAGAAGTTCCACACCTTGAGAAACTACGGGAATTGGTTGGGGATTAGGTGGGAGTGGAGGTTGGTGAGTAGCCAGATTTGTTCGAATAAATTTTGTAAACCACTCATTCATCATCTGGAAGAAGGCTTCTTTAGCCTCTCCTCCCTGGCTAACCAATATAGGTCTAGACACTGATTGCGCTACTCCGTGAATAGAGGCAGACACATTACTTTCAACATCATCAGCTACAACTCGATTGTGATCCATTTACTATCTGAAAACACAATTTAAATTGTTAGGATATATCACACTATCACAAGTTATATATGGCATGAATAGCTAGACTCTCACATATGCTACGTTAGTCCAAGAATCGATTAAACCGTAGCTCTAATACCAATAAATGTAACACCCTTTACCCATATTCAACGTTGGAATAGGGCTACGGAGCATTACCGAACTTTCTATACAATTAAACACACAATTCACAAACATTTTAAATTTTCATATAATCATCATTTAACATCATTCACATCGTCCCTAATACGAGCCTATGAGGCCCAAAACATGCATTTTGGATGGTTCAGGACTAAACCGATAACTTATAAAATTTTTACAAAACTTAGAATTTTTTCAAAATATAGTGGACACACCCCCGTGTGTCCTGGCCATGTGTCTCACACAGCCAAAGACATGCCCGTGTCATAGGCCCTGCGGACAATCGAAATAAGATCACATGGCTGTGTCCCAGCCTGTGTAACTCTCACTTGGGTCATACGGCCAACACACACACCTGTGTGCCCTAAAAATGGTCACACACACCCGTGTGCTAGGCCGTGCCAAACCTGTAGAGTATACTGACTTATGACACATAGCCAAGTCACACGCCCGTGTGTTGGGCCGGTGGAGCATACTGACTTGATTTTTAATTCAACACTAGGGGACACACGGCTGTGTAACATAACGTGTGTTACACACGGCTGAGATACATGCCCATGTCTCTACTCATGTGGACAAAAATAGGCTATTTACCAAACCAATTTGCCACCTAACTTTACACATACCTAAAACAATCCATTTGGCATCAAAACATGGCATATGTAGGCATTCATCTACTCTCAACCAACCATAAATTTTACCATTTCAATTCCAACCAATACATATTATAACAATACCACAATGTGCTATTTTAATTTCATACTAAAACTCATAATCTCAAATCATCAATATGAACACTCTCAATTTTGCATCATTTAGCCTAATCTCACAAGCATACCAAGTTCAATTATCATCCATTTAACACCTATAGTTACCAAGTATTAATAAGCATAACATAACCATATTTAAACGTCTAACCAAAACCATATACACAAATATATAAACAACCAAAACAACCAAATTAAGCCAAATCTCATCAAAACATTTACATTTACAAGCCAATTCAAATAGCTAAATTCATTATCAAACTATATATATATTAGAATTACCATAATCCTATACATGCCATATACCCAAAATACTTAAGTTTAAAGGTACCAAGTGATAGTTGGATAGTGTGATGAAGTCTCTGACGGTCCCTGAATCTGAGCTAGCTCTGAATTCACTATAAAACACGAAAAAATTAATAATGTAAGCTATAAAGATTAGTAAGTTCATATAGTATTTAAATTGACTCATCATATATGCCCAATTAAGCAAATAATATATAATATAACATATCTTGTAATGAACCACCAACCTACCTCATTTGCATTCACAAAGTTCGATATAACGTTCATAATTTTTCCTCATTTCAATGTATTGCTTGGTTCATGTACATACCTGTACCATCTCATATCAAACTCATACTCATCCGCATCTTTGACATACCTATTGAACCATTCAGAATATTATCGGATACTCAAGAATCTCGCACCCTAAGTGCCATATACATAGCTGAAGCTATCTCAATCTCGTATCATATATAATGCTCACACTAAAGTTATCAACGGGTCTACTCACACAAGCTAACTGTCATGACGAAGCTACACGGTACTACTCACACAAGCTGACTAGTATCCGTAACACATGCCGGATAACTCAGCCACCGGTAGGATGTACAGAACAGCACCCAGATCACATAACCCTAATGACATGTCATTTGTATCCTAATCTATTCCTAAGGTTCAATTGGGATTTCACACTTGCCGAATCATCATCGAACATGTCCATAGTGTCGTATTCCCAGCTTATGCAATATCCAAACATTTAAAATACAAATAAAATAATGCTTATTACATTCGAACTTACCTTGAATGCAGAAATGATGAATTAAGTTAATTAATCCGAAACCTTGTTCTTTCCCCGATCTAAATTTGTATTTCACTTTTCTTGGTCTAAGTGCAATCAAAATTAACTTATTTAATAATCTCTCTATTCAATTTAATCCAAAACACACATTAAGGAACTTTTACATTTTTGCCCCTAACATTTCAACATTTTTACAATTTAGTCCTTATTTCATAAAATCACAAATTCATGCAATCAACCAAAACCCATGCTAGCCGAATTCCAATTAGGTCCCTAACAGTCCATATTTTCCATTTATTTCACAATTTAACCACAAAATTTACACATTTCACAATTTAACCCTTAATTGATAATTTTGTCAAAAATCACTTTACAAATGTTGTTTATCTAACAAAAAGCATGCATTTTCTACTATTAAACATCAAAATACATCAACATTCATCAATGACAAGACCCTAAACCTTTAATTTGTTTTGCAAATTAGTTCTTAGGCTAGCTAGATTAAGCTGCAACGATCTCAAAAACATATAAATCATTAAAAATGGGACAAAATTGAACTTACATGCATGAGAATTAATTTGGACTAATGTCAAGTGTCCATGGAGGTTTCTATCTTCAATTTTCAGTGGTTTCTTTCAAATTAGAAAAGATGATACATTATTCTATTGTTTTAATTTACTTATTAACCAATTCACTAATTTAACCTTAACATATAACCTTTAAATTTCATAACCAATGTCCATATTTCTCCACTCTATATAAAAATGATATAATTACCACATAAGGACCTCTACAATTTAATTTCATAGTCATTTAGTACCTTTAACTAATAGAACTCAAATTTTACACTTTACACAATTTAGTCCCTTTTTATCAAATTAATCACTCAAACGATAAAACTTCTTAAAAAAATTTTCACGCAATCAATTAATCATACTGTAAACATTAAAATAATAATATAGTTATTTTGACCTCATATTTGTGGTTCCAAACCACTATTTTGATTTGACCAAAAACGGGTTGTTACAGTATAAAAGTTAGATAAATGAAATAGATAACTATATACACTCTTAAGTGAAGTGGTAAACAATGATAAAATGAACATCAAGTGATAATTGATGATTGTTGACCTTTTGCGAAATAAGGACTAAATCATAAAAAGAGTTAAGTTTGAATTTCCTTTATTTATTGAGAGAATGTAATGAAATTAAGTGCATAAATGCCTTTATAGATAAAATGGGAACTAGTAGGATATAAATCACATATCATTAGGAAATCTTCAAGCTTGCAAGTGATAGTGGCACTTCTATGCAAATTATTGTTTTTTTTGCATAGCCTATATGTTCTATTAAGTCTACAATTTGGCTATAAATTTTAATGGCAAGTGACTTTTGAATTGTAAGCTTGAGATTCTAATATAGTTATCATCTAATTAATTTCATGTATGATAGTATTTATTTCATTATTTTTTTATACATTGATATTGGTTAAATTTTAAATGAAAATTTTAATTCTTGATGTACTTACTAAGCTTTCACAAGCTTAACACGTTATTTTTCTAATGCATAGGTGAAGGGTTAGATTTGAAGTTCTAAAGTGAAGGTCGATTTCTACATCATCTCATCACATACCGAAGCTTGGAAGAGAGTATGATTTTGATCTTTGGTAATAGTTTATGACATGTACAAAGGTTTAAACCAAGTATGTGTGTGGATGAATTCTAATGGAAACTTGTTGGAATTTGTTCACCTCGATAATTTTCTAAACTTGTTAAATTTTGATTGAATTAGATGTGAAAATATATGATGTTTGATGGAGATTTATGTTTTATGACATTTAAAAATGATTTGGAATGGTTGATGACAGTAGAGATTTGGTTTTAAATGTTTCAAACAAGTTTCTGGCAATCTGTCTTCAATGTCGCGACATCCAACTTTCAGTGTCACGACATAAGAGTAAATAGAGTAATTTGTCTTTGGTGCTAGGATATTGACCCTTTTGGTACCGTTTCTAACCAAGCTTTAGGAAAAGCCTAAAAATGACTTGAATAACTCTAAAGGAGTCTTATTATGTTAAAAAAAATTAAAATTGATGATCAAGTTGAATAGAATAGTCTCTAATTGTGACATCCCTTGCTCATGATGTATTGGTTCACTCCGGGTAAGGTGTATTACAAGAGGACAATAGGATTTGAACCTTGAAGACGACAATGTTGGAAGGGACAACAATGAAGTCCAAACATAGACCTTAAAACAGACATGAAAAGTACCAAATATATATACATAGTGAGTGAAGATACAAGATTTTATATGAGACCATTATTATTTAAACTGGACCGGATCGACCGGTCAGTATACCAATCTGGAGGAAGAAGTTAAATCGATTAGCTTGTAAACAATTTAGAACAACAATTGAACCACGAATTGAAAACTAGTTGAACTAGTAGAAAACTAATTGAGTTAGGCTTTTTGTTTTCTCTCTCCCAAATTTTGGCCCAAACTAGGAAAAAAATAAAAGCCCAAGTCTTTTTGCTAAACCAGTCAACCCAAATATAAAATAAAAATAAAAATTAATCAAAAAAAACTTTGAACCCAACCCAAATTTGGACCATTACGTTTGCTACTATTGTAAATGAATGCATGATGGAATGAAGAAGAAGATAAAGAAATGCATGATGGAGGGAAGAAGAAATTAAAGAAATGTAAATAAGAAAATTGAAAGAATAGCCCACAAAAACCAAGCTTAATTAGAAAGAAAAGGAAAAGCAAGAGAAGAAACTAAAAGAAAAAATAAAAGAGAGAGATTGAAATATCTCGAAGGAGCCATGGTTAGAACTCAAGAGGGAATTTTGAAATAGAAATAATAAAAAAAAGCTTTAGGGGAAAAAACTTTAGGGTAAAGTATACAAACAGTCACTCAACTTTGATCTCAATGACAAAACAACCACTCAACTTTCAACTCAGTCACTAAACTTTGAAAAAATAAAAAAAATCAGTCACCACTAACCATTTTTCATTATAGATGTAATGAAACTACTATTTTCCTTTATAGACATAATAGAACTACCATCTTCCATCTTTCTTCCCCCTCCCTTCTCGTCTCCCTCCCCCTGCCTGCGCTCTCCCATCCCTCTCCCTCTTCCCCATCATTCCTCCCCTTACTTCGATTCTCTCCCTTTTCCCTATCGTCCCTCCCCCTACTTCAGTTCTCTCCCTCTCCCCCACTATCCCTCCCCCTACTTTGACCCTCTCCCTCTCCCCCACTGTCCCTTTCCCTCTACTAACCCATCCACCCTTCAAGCCTTCTAATTTGGTCTCCAAAAACCATGGGTCCTATACTTCCTGTAACATCCCACCCAATGGAATCTTAGGATCTGAATTCTATTCAAAAGAATAAGACAGATAGAATAAGTTTAGAGGCGCATAGAGCTAAGATTTAATTTTAAAAAAAGAACTATGTGAGTGCGTTAGTGGTGCCTTAATGTTGGCAAATATTGGGATAGCACATGCTAATTAAGAATTAAGGAAGGATTCAACCAAAGAGCCCAGGACTAGCATGGACAGGATGGGTGGAATCTATTATAAGAAATAAGGAAATAAACTAAGTTAGTCTAAGTCAGCAAGGAGTGTACTTTGTAATGATAGTTTTGAGCCAACTAGGAAACAATAGCTAGAACTTAACCGAAAATGAACTAAAATGGTTAAGAACCAATGGAAAGTATTTTATTAATAATCTTGGAATTGGTAAGATTTGAATAAGACCACCGAATGATTGATGTGACGTTCATTTGGTCCCAATTAAATGCATAGTTCTGGTCAAAGATTTTAATATCTCTCCTTGGGAGAGTAAGATAAAGAAATATAGAAAGACTTCCCTTAAACTTAGGACAAGGCCAAATAATGGGCGAGGTCTGTAGTTTTTAAATAAATAAAATATTGAACGCTCAATAAGACACTTGGTGTGGACATAGACATGTAAGTCCTTACAAAGCGAGATATCATTTGGGGAGATATTTAAAGGAGACGACGCCAATGAGGTGTGATGTACCAAAGCCTTAGCAATACATCACCAGTAACGCTCTAATGAGATGACTAAGGACCACAGTTAAGTGGAGACTCAAGGTTAAGCCATGAATGTGTTTTCACACAGACACGACCTTATAGTTGTCTTCCATCTAACTGGAAATCACATGGATTAGTACATGCGTCGAACATCCATTAAAACCAAGGAAAAATATCTGATAACCGAGTAAGTGATAGGTACTATTTATTACTTCCTCAAGAAGTATTCTCTGCCTATAAAAGGGTGAGCTGTGGGGAAAAATCCTTTCATCCTTTAAGGTGAGCCTAGAATGGGAAGATCAGCCCTAAGATGCCCTTTGAAAGGTAAATCTTCCGACCTTTCATGCTAAACTGCTAGAGAACAGTTCTGTTTAGCTTGGTAGAGCAAGCTTAGTGAAGTTCTTTTATATGATTTACTGCTCAAAGTAGAGGGAGAAATGAGTTAGATAAATAGGCCTTAATGTTTTTTTTATGGTTTAACGTTTTGGGGCTTACGATTTACTCAAAGGAAGCCCAGGTCTAACACTTGAAGTTGCTAATGACAAGCAATAGGTGAGACACTGTGAGATCCTATAAGGCTCTATGAATATTATATGATATAGATCTCTTGTAAATGGTACGATAAAGTGAGAAAGTTGTGTGTACCTTGTGAGTCTTTGGTTAAGTAACCCTATAAACTCTTTGAGTATTTTGACTGTTGATGCATGCATGTGTTTATGTGTGATTCTCTATGTTGTGTGGTTATTCTTGTGATGAATATGTGAACTATGTGTGACATGATGATTTTGTAGAAATATGTATCTGATATGTTGCATATGTGGCTTGACGTCAAGATGATAATACGCCTCCGTTGTGAAAAAGCCTGATATGAATGATATGCCTCTATTCTATTAAGATATACGTGCTTGATAAATAAGCCCTAGCGAGCTTGAGTATGTCGCTTATGTAACACTTTTCTTTAAGTAAATGCATGTGGTCATGTGTCTGTCATGAATCTCTGTATGAAGAGCCATGCATGAATAAAATAAGTGTCAAATGAATAAAAGAGTAAATGCATCTGCATGTTGAAGTCTGTATAAAGAGTCATTCATGCATAAGTCTGCATATCGAGCCTGTTTATGAGTCCAGGTTCGTTATGCATGAGTAAAAAGTCACATAAAGAGTCATGCATGAGTAAAATAAGTTGTCCTTGATGATTTGAGTAATGGTCATCACATGAAGAATCATGCACCAAAATTAAATAAAAAGATGAGAACAAGGGGACTTGACCTTTGGTGAAAATTTATTTTAAACCCTTAACAAAGGTCATCCCATGTACTTAAATATTTTTTGTTAAAATAAAAACAAGGAAGTGAAGTGGTCAAGTGGTTAAGTGCTCATAAGCTATCCTAGAGGCCCTAAGTTCAAGTCCCCTTGTTCTCATCTTTTTATTTAATTTTGAACGCTTGTCGTCCACCCTATAATTACCATAACTAGGAGGATTCCTTTCCTCCAGTGGACTCAAACTTACCTTAAGTTGAGGGAAGATGATCCCCTTTTTCACTCCATGTCTCCCTCTTCTTGATAGAACTTCGTATCTTGCCTATTTGTTGTAGTTCATTGAACCTAGTCACAGTTGACCAAGCTTTCACCACCCTTTGCAATCCCTACCTCCCTATTTCATCCATTCTTTCGCTTTTCCATTTCCTTTCTCATCCATTTTCTCTCCTTTTACAAAATAACCACCACTCTTTTTCTTCTAAATCTTTACTTTTCCTCCACCACAACCGACCATAGCACCACCACCGTAACACCTCCTAGCCACCATAGCACCTCTTTTTCCCTCCTCTTTCTTCATCTAGCGTCGTTGATCGCCACTGTGACCACCGTCGCAAGCCACTGCGGACCCTTTTCCTCCTCTACTTTATTTTCTTTTTCTTACTCATTCTTCCCCTTTTCATCGAAACCCCCATAGCCTTTAACCGTAAGATCGCCACTCCATCGTCGTTGGACTATCACCGAGCCATCACTGTTGCCACTACTAGACAGTTGGTGACCAAAATTCTTCCTTTCTCTTCCTCTTTCACTCACCATTTTCTATAATTTATTAAGCTTTCATATTCTCTTTACTCTATCAATCCTTTTTTATCACTCAATTCATTGACTTCATTCCTTTTTTGACTCACTGTCCAATCTGATTTAATCAAGTGTAAGTGTGGGTTATTTTCATCGTAAAATCCTTCTCGTAGTAATTTCCTATCATGGTCGAATGGTATACTGCCATAGGAACAACGTAATATTTTATTATTTATTTATTCTCTTACTAATACAATTTCATATCGTCTTGAAGGACCAAACAATAATCATAGGCGAACCCCTAACTTTGCATAAGAAATCCTCCTTTCGAGAGTCTTACATCGTGGGGTAAGTGTTGATGAGATTATTAATAATCATTCTTTAAAGTGATATAATACTTTCAAAGGATCCTAATTAATAAATGTTACTTATGTGTTAGATTGTCTTGCAAGATAGATCAAGTGAAATCATTAATAACGATTGTGGCAATCAGATCTACAATATAAGGTATGGGATCGTTACCTTTTGTCTTGTGTGATACAGTTATTTAATTACATTAAGAATTTAATTATAATAAATCATTAATACACTAAATAAACATGAAGAATTGAAATCCTTAACAAGATGAATACAACTCTAACCTAGTGATTTTATGAAACACATGATAGTTGATGTGATTGTGATTTTGGTTATGATTATGAAGTATGCATAAATCTTATCCTCATGATATGTGATGTATGGCTTATGTGATATATGTGATGATTTAAACATGTTTGATTTATGTATATATGTGTATGACAAATCGATATCTATGATCTATGTGAAAACATGTTTAACATGTTTAAAGTGGTTATTATGTGATATGTGATTATGAAAGCATGTTTACATGCATAAGAGTAAAAGTGATCCTTATGTCTTAAAAGTGAAATTGTCATATCACATGCATGGGGTTGGATTATGTGAAAGGTGGAAGTAGTGGTAGTTTTTGTATATTGTTGAGTGTAAAGTAACTAGTGCAATTGTGCAAGTGTACACGTCATGCAAGTAATAAAGTGATAAGTAAGTATAGTCTCCACAGGGATCAAAAACTGGTAAGAAATTGATTATGTTATTATAACACTGTTAATTATACCAAAATATCAAGAAATAATCTTAGAGTGAATAAGAAACTAGAATAATGAATTATTGAAATTCAATGATAAAGAACAAAGAATTGATATGGCAAATAAAATGATGTGGCAATTCACAAAGAATATCAAGTTGTTGTTGAATGAATAGGGTTGAAATTATTTAGGAGAAATGTTCATATGAAGATAATACCATGGCAAAATATTATCTAATCTACTACTACCCAGAGATTCGCTACTGTGACCTGCCTCTTTCGATAGCTAGATCTTAAGCTAAAAATCTAAGTTCATCTACGTCTACAGAACTCTAGATTAACAACTACAATGAATGTTCTTTCCTACACAACTCACAACATCTATGTCTAGAGTGCTACGAATACTTTATCGAGTATTCACTTACATTAAAGAATTCAAGATCCAATATATTTAACCTTTTTAGAATTAAAAATACATCAAAGAACACAACGCACAATCAACTATGTCTAGAGCTTGCATGTATGTATTCAAAATAAGCATAAATCAAATGAAACAATGACAAAGGCAATCTCAAATCATGAGCATTAAAGATGATAAAGCATTAACCCAAATAACTCCAACCTAGATAAGATCTAGTTCATGGGTGGAAAAGTTAACACCAAAATAAAATAATTCATCAACATTCTTAAAATAAGTTTGAATCACAAAAATTTCAATTTAGAAAATAATGGCAGAACTACAGCAAGTTAATTCCACACTCTAGCTCCACTTGGTTTTTCAGATTGCTCGTGAAACTAGGATAGATTTCTCTTCCCTTTCCTCACATCTATATTCTACTCTCTTCTATTTCTTCCTTTGGAATTCTCTAATGGAGTTCTTCTTTGTACAAAGAGAAAATTGTTGTCACTAGTCTCTTTCACACGCTAATTCTCCTCCCACTTTCTTCTTCACTCTCCTTCTTTTATTAAGTGGATTCGTCCCTCCTAGAACACATTTCTTTCTCCTCTTTTTCAAGATAGTTTTTTTCTAATACACGTCCAGCTGGCTGAGGGTGACATGGATAAAGTGCTGAGTCATCTTCCTAAAATTGCAATGGCAATTATGTTGACAATCAATCTCACCATTTGCCACTGTAATATTTCACTTCCATTATTTTCTTTCTGCATCATGTTCTTCTACCTACACATGTGTCCAACCAAGACCATAACTATTCCTTCCCCAAGTAATAAAAGTAATAAATGATTACCAATATAGCACAATCTAAGCTTTATTATGCAATTTTCTAAAATTATCCTAAAAATGTAGTTGTATTTACTTAATTTCAAACAATTAATTCCATCTAGAGGCCTAAAATATAACTCTTTTCAAGAGTTATCACACCCTCAAACCTGGATTATTACTTGTCTTCAAGTATGTAACACCCCAAACCCGGCCTAGACGTTATGACCGAATCTAGGGTGTCACATTAAAATGCTTTTTATAAAAATTTGTCTTATTAATAAATCTCGCTTGAAAGAGAAAAACCCCTTTGTTTAATTCTAAAGTCAACTTAATTATTTGTTAACTATTTTAAACCAGCATTACTTTTAAAACATGTTTGCTGCGGAAGCATTTCAACAATGTTGTGAAAACGTGATGTTATGAAAATAGGTATCATTTTGGAAAACCGCGCTCTATTTTTAACAAAAACAAATCATAA
Organism: Gossypium hirsutum; assembly: GCF_007990345.1. Lineage (NCBI taxonomy): Eukaryota > Viridiplantae > Streptophyta > Magnoliopsida > Malvales > Malvaceae > Gossypium > Gossypium hirsutum. Next base: position 65,708,993 of record NC_053425.1, on the reverse strand, counting down.
TAGTTAAAAACCGCCAAATTAAAAACTAGAAAATTTGAGAAAAGGCCTTATTACATCAAAAACCCAAAGAGAAAGTAATTTAAGTAATGTAAAAGAAAATACGAAAATTTTAAGCTGTTCATAGTGTGGCCACCTCCGAGTCCTCCCATACGTCGAACCGCCTACTGAGGATTACCTGAAAATTTTAAAAAAGGGGGTGAGTTTATGAAAACTCAGTGTGTACAACCCTCATCGATTATAAAGCATGCATCTCATCAATTTGGGCCTAAACCCATTACAATAACGGTGGCACTTGGGCCTTAGTCCATAGTAGCCTCAGTTAGGCCTGAGCCCATGTCACAATCAGAATTAGATTATGCAATGTACAAATACCCAACCAACCCTGCACTCCATATCCCATCCAACCCTACGCCCTGTGGGGATTTAATCGACCCACCCATCCTACATTCCTGATGTAGCACCGGTTGCGGCACAAACTAATTCCGCAGCAAAGCTCCAATCACATAATGGCTTTAAATCGTCAGTGGATCCACAGTCGTCAAGCGACCATGCGACCCTAACAAATCATATACTTCCTCCGAATCAATGATCTCGTCCCCCACGCAGCATAATATCACATGAATGCAAACATATCATAAATGGCATATAATAACAATCATATAACATGTAAGGGCATTTTAGTCATTTTTCCCTTCGGGGCTGTAACACCCCTTACCCGTATCCGACGCCGGAACAAGGTACGAGGTATTACCAGACTTGACTACTTGTAATCATTTAAAACCGAGACATAAAATTTCATCAAATTTTAAACTTTTCAAACATATTCAAGCTGTCCCTTAAAAAAATTACAAGACCCATATCATGCTTTAAAACCTTTATATATCGATCAATAGTTTGATAGTGTGATTTAACCTCCGGCGACCTCCAACTCGAGCTAACATCTACGACACTATAGGAAAAAGGAAAGGAAGGGAGTAAGCATTATAGCTTAGTAAGTAAATATGTAAATATTAATAAACAATACATTATCATACATTAAACAAAGTTACAATATGTTCCGGAATATTACCATCACAAACACACATACTTTCACTATTACAATTATAAACAGGTTCAAAATAAGCTGTCTAGCAGAGTACTAGCAGCTAAATTATTTATTTCTGGAGCTACAGAACTCCAAATTACAAACCGTAAATTCTCCCTAAAACTAGATTCACGTATATTCTTACCATAAAATTTTCAGAATTTTTGGTCCAGCCAATTAGTACAGTTTATTCATTGAAGCTACCCCTGTTTCACTGCTCAACTACCCTAACCACTCTTCACTACAAATAAATTTTCTCTTCGTACATAACTCATATGATGTTATCGTTTATTTTATTTGAAGCTATACTCATTAAGGATTTCAAAAATATAAATTATATCCCATAATTATTTTTTTACAATTTTTAATGATTTTTCAAAGTCAGAAGAGGGGATCACATAGTAATTCTAAACCAGTCTCGTAGAAACTTAAATATCTCAGAATATAGAATTCCTTTGCTTTCTCCATTTCTGGTATATGAAAATAAACTCATTAAGCTTTAACTTGATATCTTATTCAGTCCCTGATTCAATTTTTACTATTTTTGGTAAATTTTTAGATTCTCGTCACTGCAACTATCCAGAATAGTTTTATTGTCAATTTTGATCTTTCACACTTCAATTGTATTCATCACTTACCCATAACAATCTTTCCAATTTCCAATCACATATCGAGCATATTGCTCATAATTTACACATATATATACTTACACTTATCATCAAAAAGTCATACACAATTTCATTTAACCAATTTCCCAGTTGAACGCTTCGGAATAATAACAGATACGCGATGGTATCGCACACAACCCACCTTTAAAATCGAAGCTCTCTTGTACACATAGTGGCCTTCACTTAGCACCACTCATGTGACCTAGCTCGATTGTACACATAATTTTGGCTCTCTTGTACACATGGTGAACACTTAGTACCACTCATGTGACCTAGCCACTTTATCTCATAGCTCTCTTGTTTACATGGTGTCCTTCATTTGGAACCACACATGCAACCTAGCTACATTTATCTCGTAGCTCTCTTGTCTACATGGTGTACACATAGTATCACCCATGTGACCTAGCTACATATATCCCGTAGCTCTCTTGTCTGCATGGTGTACACATAGTATCACCCATGCGACCTAGCTACCTCATAATGTCTCGTAGCTCTCTTGTACACATGGTATACATCCCGTATTACACATGTGACCTAGCTACATACCATCTGTATCTTTCGATTCCAAAGGTTCAAACGGGAAGTATCTCACTTTCTAATACTTTGTTCCATTCTTCTAATAGTCAATTATGATACAAAAATCAGCTACAATACATAAAATATGCTAAAATATAAAAACATAATAAAGATAATGTATTATTTACATACAAACTTACATACTTTCTCATTTCTATGTCGAATTAATATTGAACATTTAAATCATCATAATTATACTCACTTTCAACACCTCGGCAATCATAGTAAATATATCAATTTTACATTGAAACATGCATAAATTAATGCTTATTATACATATGAATTTACCTCGATACAAAAACGACCATTTTACCAACTTTCTCGATTTTCGATTTTTCTCCCATTCTAGGTTCAACTCTCGTTTTCCGGGATCTAAAACATCATATTTTACTTATTTAATTAATGTACTATTCAAAAAAGTCCTTAACTCAAACTTTTGCAAAATTACAATTTTACCCCTAAACTTTTGCATATTTACACTTTTGCCCCTAGGCTCGGGAATTAAGCTTCATCCCTTATTCTTATGTTTTATGACATGCTGATCATTTTTCCCTTGTATGGAAACATAAAATTCTCACTCTAACACATAGTTATGAACAATAATAACTTTTACCGATTAAGCCATTTTACTCATTTTTGCTTAAAACCGCTTAGCAAAAGTTGTTTAACATAATTTCAGCCTTCATATTCTACCATAAAACATCAAAATAAACACATTTCACCTATGGGTATTTTTCCAAATCTGAACCCTAGCTTAAATTATTGCTAGAATAAGCTTAATCAAGTTACCGGGATTCCAAAAACGTAAAGAACTTGAAAAATGGGGCTTGAACGGACTTACTATTAAGCTTGGAAAGCTTGAAAACCCTAGCCATGGCTTCCCCCATGCTAATTTCGGCTTCCATGAAAAAGATGAGTCAATTTTGGCTTTATTTTCCCTTTTTATTTCTTTTAATTACCAAATGACTAAAATGCCCTTAAGGCCTTTCTTTTAAATTTTGTCCTATTCATGCCCATTTTTGTCCAAACGAAATATAATGATCTAATTACCATTTAAGGACCTCCTCTTTAAAACCCCATTTCAATCAAGTACTTATCAATTAAAACACATATTTTGCAACTTTTGCAATTTAGTCTTAAAAGTCCAATTAAGCACTTTATCAGTAAAATTTCTTAACGATATTTTTACACAATATTTTAATCAATAAATAAACTTTAAAACTTACTCAGAATAAATTTTTTGACTTCAAATTCATGGTTCTAAAACCATCATTCCATTTAGGCCCTAAATCGGGCTATTGCAGCAACTTCTGCAAATAAGCCCTAATAGGCAAATTAAACATGCAATCTATAAAATTTCTTATCAATACTCTAACACATGCATCTAATCACTCGGTAAATCATAAAAATTAATCGAAATAAACATTTCTATCTCAGATTTGTGGTTTCGCAACCACTATTCCATTTATCTATCTCAAATTTGTGGTTTCACAACCACTATTCCATTTAGGCCCTATTTCGAGATGTTACATTTCTCGCCCCTTTAGGGATTTTCGTCCCCGAAAATCTTACCGGTAAAAAGATTCAATATCTTTTCTCAAAATTTCTTAAACATCTCCAAACAAATTTTCTTCAAAGCAGTACTTTCAAAATCACCCCACTATCAAATTGAAATCCAATATAACTAAGTTTCAACTCTGTATGACCTCTATATTAATCGAAAACTATTTCCAATTCTCACATTTGCTTTTACTTTTTTTTAACCAAAAACACTGCATTCAGCTATTAATACAACTCAATCATTATTCTTCTGTCTAATTCTATCATTACTAAATCCACATTATCTCATTCACAATCAAAATTTATTTTAAAAAAAATCCAGCAATCATATACTTTAAGCATCATACCTAGATGAGTTAATTAACTAAGTCTAATCTTTCTTTAACTGTAACATTTCAGAATTCAGAAAATCTTTATATTAACCTGATATCTTTTCTGCAACTAAGTTCATTTATTAAACCATTTTCAAATGCTATCACATTGTCAATTAATCTTATTGGAAGGGGGTGAGGTTGTAACACTTCTAACTTGCCTCTTATATATATTCATGCATATAACTTAACACTCATCAATATATATATAATTTGCTTCAAATAACTCAACTTGCATGTTCATTTTACACAACCCTCCTATCATCTTATACAAACAAATACACTTATACATGTGTTCATAATTCTCAAATAGAATTACTCATAACATTCATTTAATTTCACAAGTTACACTCATAGCATCACACAATTGCCAATCAATATGAACATTTATCATAATATAAACTTTCCCGTCATCTCATCTTTCATATTCCAAGAGAAATTCTTATTCACGACTCATTCATTATCACATAAACATCATGAACTGATACTCTTACCTTTTACGAGTCTCATTTCATCTTAATATTATCACAGTTATATAATTCACTTTAGACAGGCTTACACACATATTCATATCTTAAAAAAAATGCACTCAAACATACATTCCACTAATTTGAGTAAATCTATTTATCCAATTCACTTAGTCAAATAAGTTAGACACATAACATCATGTCAATGTCAACCGAACATGGATGAGTTTATAATGATGTAAACTTTCGTTTCTTTTCACTTTTCTATATTTCTCCACTTATGTCTATTTCATTTTACACTTGATCTCACACTTATCATCACAAGTGACCAAGATCAATTTTTAAGTACACCAATATATCCACCAAATTATATGAACTTACTTAACCCCTTTTTTACACTATCGATGGTAGCTCGGTCCGAAAACACTTTTGTCTCAACAGAACTATTTCATTGGGATCGGGAGGCATCACACTATCAAAGATAGTAATATGGCATGTATAGCTTAACTCTTACACATGCCAGGTTAGTCCGAGAGCCAACTAAACCATAGCTTTGATACCACTAAATGTAACACCCCTTACCCCTATCCGACACTGGAACAGGGTACGAGGTATTACCGGACTTGAGTACTTGTAATCATTTAAAACCGAGACATAAAATTTCATCAAATTTTAAACTTTTCAAACATATTCAAGCTGTCCCTTAAAAAAACTTACAAGGCCCATATCATGCTTTAAAACCTTTATATATCGATCAATAGTTTGATAGTGTGATTTAACCTCCAGCGATCTCCAACTCGAGCTAACATCTGCGACACTATAGGAAAAAGGAAAGGAAGGGACTAAGCATTATAGCTTAGTAAGTAAATATGTAAATATTAATAAACAATACATTATCATACATTAAACAAAGTCACAATATGTTCCCGGAATATTACCATCACAAACACACATACTTTCACTATTACAATTATAAACAGGTTCAAAATAAGCTGTCTAGCAGAGTACTAGCAGCTAAATTATTTATTTCTAGAGCTACAGAACTCCAAATTACAAACCATAAATTCTCCCTAAAACTAGATTCACGTATATTCTTACCATAAAATTTTCAGAATTTTTGGTTTAGCCAATTAGTACAGTTTATTCATTGAAGCTACCCCTGTTTCACTGCTCAACTGCCCTAACCACTCTTCACTACAAATAAATTTTCTCTTCGTACATAACTCATATGATGTTATCGTTTATTTTATTTGAAGCTATACTCATTAAGGATTTCAAACATATAAATTATATCCCATAATTATTTTTTTACAATTTTTAATGATTTTTCAAAGTCAGAACAGGGGATCACATAGTCATTCTGAACCAGCCTCATAGAAACTTAAATATCTCAGAATATAGAATTCCTTTGCTTTCTCCGTTTCTGGTATATGAAAATAGACTCATTAAGCTTTAACTTGATATCTCATTCAGTCTCTGATTCAATTTTTACTATTTTTGGTAAATTTTTAGATTCTTGTCACTGCAACTATCCTGAACAGTTTTATTGTCAATTTTGATCTTTCACACTTCAATTGTATTCATCACTTACCCATAACAATCTTTCCAATTCCAATCACATATCGAGCATATTGCTCATAAGTTACACACGTATATACTTACACTTATCATCACAAAGTCATACACAATTTCATTTAATCAATTTCCTAGTTGAATGCTTCGGAATAATAACAGATACGCGATGGTATCGCACACAGCCCACCTTTAAAATCGAAGCTCTCTTGTACACATAGTGGCCTTCACTTAGCACCACTCATGTGACCTAGCTCGATTGTACACATAATTTTAGCTCTCTTGTACACATAGTGAACACTTAGTACCACCCATGTGACCTAGCCACTTTATCTCATAGCTCTCTTGTTTACATGGTGTCCTTCACTTGGAACCACACATGCAACCTAGCTACATTTATCTCGTAGCTCTCTTGTCTACATGGTGTACACATAGCATCACTCATGCGACCTAGCTACATATATCACGTAGCTCTCTTGTCTACATGGTGTACACATAGTATCACCCATGGGACCTAGCTACCTCATAATGTCTCGTAGCTCTCTTGTACACATGGTATACATCCCGTATTACACATGTGACCTAGCTACATACCATCTGTATCTTTCGATTCCGAAAGTTCAAACGGGAAGTATCTCACTTTCTAATACTTTATTCCATTCTTCTAATAGTCAATTATGATACAAAAATAAGCTACAATACATAAAATATGCTAAAATATAAAAACATAATAAAGATAATGCATTATTTACATACAAACTTACATACTTTCTCATTTCCATGTCGAATTAATATTGAACATTTAAATCATCATAATTATACTCACTTTCAATACCTCGGCAATCATAGTAAATATATCAATTTTACATTGAAACATGCATAAATTAATGCTTATTATACATATGAACTTACCTCGATACTAAAACGGCCATTTTACCAACTTTCCCAATTTTCGATTTTTCTCCCATTCTAGGTTCAAATCTCATTTTTTGGGATCTAAAACATCATATTTTACTTATTTAATTAATGTACTATTCAAAACAGTCCTTAACTCAAACTTTTGCAAAATTACAATTTTGCCCCTAAACTTTTGCATATTTACACTTTTCCCCTATGCTCGGGAATTAAACTTCATTCCTTATTCTTAAGTTTTATGACATGCTGATCATTTTCCCTTCTATGGCAACATCAAATTTTCACTCTAACAAATAGTTATGAACAATAACAACTTTTACCGATTAAGCCGTTTTACTCATTTTTGCTTAAAACCGCTTAGCAAAAGTTGTTTAACATAATTTAAGCCTTCATATTCTACCATAAAACTTCAAAATAAACAATTTCACCTATGGTTATTTTTCCAAATATGAACCCTAGCTTAAATTATTGCTAGAATAAGCTTAATCAAGTTTCCGGGATTCCAAAAACGTAAAGAACTTGAAAAACGGGGCTAGGGACGGACTTACTATTGAGCTTGGAAAGCTTGAAAACCCTAGCCATGGCTTCCCCCATGCTAATTTCGGCCTCCATGAAGAGATGAGTCAATTTTGGCTTTATTTCCCCTTTTTATTTCTTTTAATTACCAAATGACTAAAATGCCCTTAAGGCCTTTCTTTAAAATTTTGTCCTATTCATGCCCATTTTTGTCCAAACGAAATATAATGGTCTAATTCCATTTAAGGACCTCCTCTTTAAAACCCCATTTCAGTCAAGTACTTATGAATTAGAACACATATTTTGCAACTTTTGCAATTTAGTCCTAATAGTCCAATTAAGCACTTTATCAGTAAAATTTCTTAACGATATTTTTACACAGTATTTTAATCAATAAATGAACCTTAAAACTTAATTGGAATAAATTTTTTGATTTCGAATTAGTGGTTCTAAAACCATCATTCCGTTTAGGCCCTAAATCGGGCTGTTACAGCAACTTCTGCAAATAAGCCCTAATAGGCAAATTAAACATGCAATCTATAAAATTTCTTATCAATACTCTAACACATGCATTTAATCACTCAGTAAATCATAAAAGTTAATTGAAATAAACTTTTCTATCTCAGATTTATGGTTTCGCAACCACTATTCCATTTAGGCCCTATTTCGAGATGTTACAGGGCATAACGATCATTTCGTAAATCAGGGTCTAAGTACACTTACTGATCCATTAGTAGATTCACAGTCGTCTCGTGCGACCCGTGCAACCTTTAGCAATCAAACAGTGCCATTTGGCCCAAAGCCCATTTAAGTAGGCCTATAGGCCCACACGACCCATTGGCCCACCAAGCTCGAATTTAGTTACGGCTATGTGACCCACATAGCCCAATCCAACATTTATCACATATCGTGGATTTAATCTGTGTAGGGCCCATGAGCTAAATGGGCCCACATAGCCCATTTTGGCCCAACGTGGCCCATAACGGCCCAAGTCCACTGAAATGCTCATGGTGGCCTTTACAGTTTATCGCCCATGATTTGTGGGCTCAGCTTTTATCATTTTACAGTAAAACGGGGGTGTGATTACACACCTGCTACGAAATGTGCGCCTAGCTCAAGAGTTTCCCAAACCTACATTCCATCAGGATAACCCATTAGTCAATAAGAACTAGGGTTAATCACCCTTCTCAAATTCCCATTTAAAGATTACATTCGATACCTGTCTTAAATGCAAGAGTGAATAACCCTGCTTGGAACCGTTGGCGAAAGGTGGGTTTACTCTCTTAATCGAATAGTTGCACTAACCATAAAACCCATTAATAAAGATACATGACATGAGACTAAGATATGGCTTATTGAAACTCAATCCAAGGATAAGAGGAAATAGACAACAGGCCAACCCCTCCCCAAACCAGTCATACACCTATTGAACACCACAACAGTGAGTAGGATTACCTTGATCGAGTAAAGTGGAAGAGGTTTGACTCCCCAATTCTCACAAGTGTCACCTTCACTCTTCAAGAGACTCTAGAACCCAAAAAAACCCCACGCCTAGGAGAAAAGAGGGTAAGAATCGGTAAGATGAGAATAAATACTCGGCTCTTAAGTAGTGACAAAGTACTTACCGTCTTGTTAATTAAACAACATCAACCGTAACCAAAAAGAAGCAGCGTAATCAATCTCAATAGCCAGATGAACAAGAATGAACTTTGATGAACTCAAGAATCGAAAGGGGAGATGGCATAATCGGTCAAGTGAAAAGAAGAGAGGGAAATAAGAGAAGAGAAGAGGGGAGCAATTGATAATAGAGTAAGAAGTTGTCAAAAGAACTGAGAGGTAGTAAGCTAGGTCTTTCGGTTAAAAAGGAAAACTAAAAGAGAGAAGGAGAGGAGAAAGTAACCAGTCAACCAAAATAATTTTAGAGAAAATAAAACCAATTCGGGAATAGACTAAAATGAGCAAAAACCCGAAGGAAGCAATATTTCAACACCAATGAATGAAAGAAAAGAACGAAAAATGCCAAAGTCAATAACCAAAAGTGAGTAGAAAGGAATCACTAAGGTTTAACTGAAATTCTGAGTGCCTAAAGTTCAATGTTAGCACAACACTTCCACTCCATTCAAATCCCACTTTTTCCTCCCTTAAATCTCTCCCTAAAAATCCTCCATTATCTCCTCCTTGATTTACTCCACCCTCCTCTCTTAAACCAATTCAAATTCTACCCTGCAGAGTTTCAGTCGACTTCTACTTCTCACATGGAAAGAGAACAAAATAAATACTCTTCTTACCTTGCCACGACTTGGACCTTAGACCACAAGAGAACTCCACACACAACCTACCACTGCACCACAAGTTCTTTTTGTGACACATTTTACCTACAAATATTTTAAGGCCTACCAGCTAAAGACAAGGTTCACTTAAGGGGAAAAACTAAAATTTTTACAAAAGCCCAAACTTGAACCCAAGATTCTCCAACACTCCCAAACACACCAAATCACTTAGCCATCATAGCAAACATATAATTTGTGTCACTTTCTAGCTTAACTAAAATATTTATGAGCAGTCCCCTAATTCCTTTCATGCATAAGGCCCAATACTTCTAGGCCCAAAATTCGGGGCGTTACAAAGTAAATGACGTATGATATGCATGAATGTAAGGAATTGTCAAACATTCAGTAACCAATGATACTGCCAAATCATAATGAGAATATTGTGTACCTCTATTCTCAACAATCTTCTACTGAAACAAGGAAAAATTGCCTACAGTTCTTGTAAACCTGTTTAGCAAATAAAGTGTTGAAAATGTTTCATAAAGATAAAAAGTCCTAAATATTTCAGCAATGAAAACTATAGCAGATTTCTTCTAAATATACCTAGGTTATCTCTCTCCTAAACTCAACTTTTTTTAGACACTTAATCAATTTCCAACACAACATTTTTCTAGGGAATTCATATTGTCACATGCTTTTATACTTGAAAACCTCAATGAAGCATACACTAGACTGTCATCTATTATATCATGTCACAATTTGAATATAAATCACTCATGAAACAAAAGCTTTTAACTAAAAAGATGGATGGAGCAAACAACTACCTTCTAAGAAATTTAGCTTAAAAAATCAGTGGAGTGTCCCTACAATATATACTTTTTTTAGACAAACACTCATATCTGAACTCATTTTTCTGGTCAACAATATAATGGAGCAAACAAAATATTACTGACCTGCTCAATAGATTCAAATATTGGAATATTCATATTATTTTACAATGACATAAATTATACACTATTACAATAATGAATTTAAGTCAAGAAGTCCTAAATTTATTCAAAGAATGCTACTATAGTTTAATTTCATGTATATTTCAATTATTATACTTTTAGAAATTCATTTTCAACAATCCTTTTATGCTAAACATGCTTAAACAACTATCACAATATTTTCTAAGCTTACAAAGAAAAGTTATTATCCTCATTAAACATCATTGATAACCATATACTCACATAATCAGGTAGTTGAATGGAAATTGAATGTTATGGCAAAATGATTGTATGAACAATTAACAACACACCCCCAAGCCTAAGGGATGCATTGTCCTCAATGCATGAACATGAAAGAAGTAAATAAATAAAAGCTATATGAATTTAATTAACAGATATGAACTAAAATGAATTAAAATTATGAAGATCAAAGGTTCAATGATAAGAATGTTACTTTACTTTGGTTGTGGAGATTTTCTTGCAACTCGTTTGTAATGTTGCAGCCTATCCTGGTCATCACAGCTTGAATAGTTTTACCAGTAGCCTTCTTGACTCTTTTTCTCTTAAGCTAGTTGATGGGCACCTCTTCCTCATCATCGTCAGTATTTAACTTTGTAATTTCATCAATCAATTAATGAACTACATGTTCCTGGAAAATTAGAGGGGCCTTAGATTGTGGTGCAGGTGCAATAGTCTAAGTGGTATCCATTCCATCATCAGCAGATTCAATGTGGATAGATTCTGTCATGGCTTCATCTCTAGTAGGTTTTTCATCTTCTACTTTAGGATTCAAGATAAGTTCCTTAAGAAAAATAGAAAATGGTGGCATTGGGTGTTAGAAGTTCTTTTGCAGGGATTTACAAATGGCAATATCACGTTGGTAAACATATCCCCAAAAGATGGCCATCTCTTCTTGAGCTTTGCCAAAGTCAGTGAAAAGTATTTTCTGAAGTTTTTCCAACACAAAAAAACTGTTGTTTCAAACCTTCTACAGCTTCAAGCATTCAATGCTCAAAATCAGTGTGACAAGTCGAAGGGATAGCAGAAGTAGTCCTAGGAGGAAAAAATGAAAGTGTGTCAGTTTGCCTTAGCATTTCCTCGCCAGCCAGTTTTTGGCAATGTGCGTAGTAATAGCCACTTTGTTCGGAAGGTAGTCTTCATTTGCTGACAAGGGAACCTTGAATTTTTGATAGAGTGCAGTAATCGGTGAGGGAAATTTAAAACGCGAACATTATTTTGGGCACAACGATAAATCTCACAAAAGATAATGTTTCCAACGTTAATCTTTCGGCCCACCTTTTAGAGTGGAGAAGCAATAATTTACCTTTGGATATTGTAGCATTATGTGTAGAAGGAATGGGATGGGTTTTCAAGAAATGGTACCAAAACTTGCATTGAGGCTTCAATGAGACTCTATCGACAGTGTAACAGTCATTTCTTGAAATTGACCATTGTGTACCTTCGACACAAACATCAGTGAGAACTTGGGTTAAGTGCTATAGGGACATTGTCTTCATAAAGCCAGCATGCTCGTCAGGACCTTTAGACAGTCCATATTGGGCATTAGAGTCCTCATCAAATAGAACTGATGCACCATGCACGTATATAAATACATTGTCAGGAGAAGTAATGTGGGCATAAAACTTTTTTACTACCTTTGAAAAGACATCATTATGATGGAGACAGAAGCTTCCCCATCCATGCTTTTCAACAACTGAAGAGATGGCCTCTGTACACCCTATGAATGGAACATCCTAAATAAAGAATCCTTTTTCCACGCAGAATGGTCTTTTGGAAATATTTTTATAGTATCTATCTTCAGTAAGTTTACTGAAGAACGTGCATGGAGAGGCAGAGGTTGAAATAGAAGCTGTTTGGGAAGCCATTAAAGAAAATATAGAAAGCTTGAAAATGAAAAAGGCTAGACTTTATTATGGTTATGTAGGAAATATGGGGTAAAAGCATAAAGCAAAACAAGATGAAAATGTAGGAAGAAACTAAATCAGCAAGGTTAAAACGTGGGAGAGAAGAAATTTTGACATGTGTAATAAGATTGGCCTTAATCATGGTCTGACAAGGGAAAATAGTTGGCATTTAGCGGGAAAAGGAAATGTATTTAGTGCAAATTGTAAAAATTAAAAGAATCCAGCTACTACTTTTAGTTTGTACGTACTATGGCCAAAAAAGAAACCTATAACAAGACAAAATACAAAGTTAGATAAATTTATTGGGTAACAAATAAGGAAAAGTTTAAAAAATAAAATAAATGAAGAAGACTTCTACAAGAGAACAAAATTAAGTATTTCGAAGAGAAATAATTTTTTTGTCGTGCATTATAGGAGCTCCAAAATAATGTTTTAGGCGTTGGCCATTGACTTTGAAAGTGAATCCTATTTTTCCATATTTAATGTCGATAGCTCCATGAGGGTATATACGCTCGACTTCAAATGATCCAGACCATCTTAACTTTAATTTGCCGAGAAATAGTTCAAGTTTGGAATTGAAGAGTAAGGCTTGTTGTCTAGGTACAAATTTTCATGGCAAAATTTTCTTGTTATGCCTGTCACGCCCTGAATTCTGGGCTTAGAATTATTGGGCCTTAAGCATGGGAACTGTTAGTAGGTGGCTTATAAATATTTTATTTCAGCAAGAAAGTGACACAAATTGCATGTTTGGTGTGGTGGTTAAGTGAATTGGGTGTGTTTGGGGATGTTTGAGAAGTCTTGGGTTCAAATCTAGGGTTTAGCAAAATTTTAGTTTTTCCCTTAATTGAACCTTGGCTTTAGCTTGTAGGCCTTATAAATATTAGAGGTTAAAATATATCACAAGGAAGCATGTGGTCTAGTGGTTGTGGCATCATTATGGTGGGGAGGAGATCTTGAATTTGAATCCCATGATTTACAAGGTACATTTATTTTATTCCCATGAGGTGAGAGAGGTAAAGTTGGATTAAAACTCTCCTGAGGTGGTTGTGGACTTGGTAAAAGGGGAGGGGATCAAGGGACAGGATGTTGGTTGTTGGGGATTTGAAGGAGTGGATTATGGAGAAAAGGGTGGAATGAATCAAGGAATTTCAAACTTGGAGAGTGTTGTAGCCAAATAGGGAAGCTAGTGTGTGCAAATTTGGCTAAGGGTCCCTTTGTGTGCATTTTATGTAATTGGAGGAGTTGTTCTCTTATGCAATTTCGATTTTGGGGCACTTGGTGCCTAATTTTTTTGAGGTTTACTCTTCCTTTTCGATTTTTGGCCAAAACGTTCATTTTGATATCCTTTCACTTTCTGGTAGAAGCCGAATATTGCTTGTCATTCGGGTAACTCAGTTTCATTTTTCTCAATTGTTGGTACTTATTCTTTTTGACCATTTGGTTCTTCTTGAAACCAATTGTTCTTTTCTTTCCCTCTAAGCCTTTTTCTAGACCGATTTCTTCTATCAACATTCTCCCTCAACCCTTGTTTTCTCTGGCTGATTATCTAGTCTCTTCTTCCCCTCTATTTCTTTTCTCTCTTCACCCTTCCATTGTGTTTGGTGCATTGGCCGATTGGTGTCAGGTAAGTCTATTGTGTTCCTTCATCCTTAGTTCTTTCCTTTTTGCCCTCGTTCATAGTGTTCTTGTATTTTAGTTCTACGTGAGGAGTGAAGGTATTCTCAAGGGACTTTTGTGGCATTCAAGATCTTGTGCCATCATTCGGCTAAAGGTAACTCAATCCTTAAAAATCTTGTGGTGCACTTTGTGTGTGTTTGGTAGTAGAGGGTGTTGGCTGAATGTCTGACTTCCTTATATTGGATCTAGTATGTTCTATAAGGTTGTTTTGATTCTAGTTGAGTATGTATAGGAGACCATCATTTAATAGACCGCTTTGGGTAGTGTAGATCCTTGACAAGGAATGGAGATCGCAAGGTTAAGGAAGGAGTGAACTCTGCTTGCTTAATCAGGTGAGTGGTACGATTGGAGTTTTTACATGTTGATAAGAGGGTGTTAACCCTAATGGTTTAAAGACTAACGTTGGGTTATACTTGAATCTAGGTTGGCGTTGTGGAAAGTCGCTCACGTATTGCAAAAATGTGTGTAATCACACTACCACAACGTTATACGACAAAAGCCGAAAAATTGTTATCATCGGTGCCACACGAGTGAATGCACATTCGTGTGGTCAGCTAAGTGCAAAAACGCGACCATGTGACTATAGAGACCACTACAAGTGATCTCGTGGGCATGGGTCATTTTGGGCCACATTGGGCCGAAATGGGCCGTGTAGACCCAATGGGCTCGTGAGCCCCACATGAATAAAATCTACGGTAAGTGACAAATTATGAACTGGGCTATGGTGTTCGCGTAGTCGTGACTCAAATTCGGCTAAATGGGCCACATAAGCGTGTGGGCCCACTTGGGCCTAGTAATGGGTCGTAGGCCCATTTACACCTTTTGACCATCTAGGTTACCTGAGTCGCTTGAGGTGACGGTAAACTATCTATGAGGTCGTAATCTGTATTGGGACCATAAAATTAGTGAAATAACCAAAATAACCCTAAAGGGTAAAGTGACTGTTTTGCCCCTCGAGGGTAAGTGACTGATTTTTCTGTGATTGGTATGATTGATTTTATGTATGACATTCTGCATACATGACATACTGCTTGGGATTGGGATATTGTTATTGAGGAAGTGCCACATATTCTGATATTAGTAGCTTTGCTACGACTTTAGTTAGTGCCGCAACCGGTACTAACACTGCAAGTGTAGGGATGGCGTGGGTGATTTATTCCCCACAAGTAGTGCAGGGTTGGACAGAGGCAAGTGCAGGGTTGGATGGGTTATCATGCATTATTCCTATAGGTTTGAAATTGAAATGGGCTAGGCCCAACTGATATTGGTTCTGATATGGACTAGGCCCAACTGATATTGATTCTGAGATGGGCTAGGCCCAACTGATACTATGATGGGTTGAGACCCAAATGCTAATGAATCGGGCTTTGGCGCACATATCTTCTAAATTGGACTGCTTTGTTACTGACTAAGGCTCAAGCCCAGATTGGTTCTAAATTTTATTTTTGATAGACGGTTTGGATGCTAGGGGATTACACACTGAGTTTCTATAAACTCACCCCATTTTTAACTGTGAAAGTAATCCACGACATTAGGAGGATCGGTGCTGCGAGGGACTCAGAGATGGCCACAAAGTTGCTTTTGTTATCTACTATGTTTATTTTCTTCTCAGTACTTTAATTTCAGTTTGGGTTATAATAAGGCCTCTCTGGTTTTTATTTTAAACTTTAGGATTTTATTTACTATGTTTGATATTTGTTAGAAGTGGATCGCAGTTTTCCAAAACAATAACTGTTTTCAAAACACTACGTTTTCGCAACTTAACTTTTAAACGTCATGTTTTCGTAAATCGACTATTTTAAATTAAGCTTCCACAACAAACACCGTTTAAAATAGGAATAACTTTCCAGTGAACCACTTTTTGCAAAATAAACCAACATAAATAAAGGTTTTCACAAGTTTTAAAATGGCCAGAGGTTTTAAATGGTAAGAAGGGTTTTCAATCGAAACATGTTTTTCGAAAAACACTTCAATGTGACACGCCAGATTTAGCCACAATGTCTAGGCCGGGTTTGGGGTGTTACAATGCAATCGCTTTGTCTTTTCTTTATACAGTCTAGCATTCTTACAAGCTTGAGCCCAAAATTCATCTATCTCATTAAGCTTTAGTAAGCGATAAGTTGCAACAACACCGCAGGCCATGCTTAATTTATTGATTGCCCAAAATGCTTTGTGTTCTAGCTCAACTGGCAAATGACATGGTTTGCCATAGGCAAGCTTGAAAGGTAACATTCCCGACGGAGTTTTGAAAGCTGTGCGATAAGTCCACAAAGCTTCATCCAACCTTGTTGACCAATCCTTGCGGTTGGGATTGACAACTTTCTCCAAAATTTGCTTGATTTCCCTATTGGAAATTTTAGTTTGTCCATTTGTTTGTAGGTGGTATGCTATAGCAATTTTATGTTTAACCCCATATTTGTTTAAAGCATTGGCAACTAATTTGCAATCAAAATGTGAACCTTCATCACTAATTAAGGCACGATGGGTACTAAACCTAGTAAAAATATTTGTATGCAAGAATCTCAGAACAGATTTGGCATTATTTGCAAGTAAAGTCACAGCTTCAACCCATTTGGAGACATAATCCACAGCAACAAGAATGTAGATCTTGCCTCAAGATGGTGAAATGGGCTCAAGAAATTAATTCTCCACACATCAAATAATTCCACCTTTAAAATATTTTGCAACAGCATTTCGTGTCTCCTTGATAAGTTACCAATTCTTTGGCAGCGATCACATCTTTGATAGAACTCATGAGCATCTTTAAACATGGTAGGCTAATAGAAACCAGATTGTAGAACCTTTACAACAATTCGCATGCTTCCAAAATATTTGTCATAAGGTGCAAAATGATAGTGATGCAAGATACTTTGAATTTCCTCATCCGGAATACATCTCCTAATTACTTGATTTGCACACTACTTGAATAGAAATGGCTTGTCCTAGTAATATTGCTAGACATTGTGAAGGAATTTCCTTTTTCCTTGATGATTGAGCACAAGTGGTAGTAGCCCACTGACTAGAAAGTTAACAATATCAGCATTCTATAGCAATGCCATAATTGACAACAGGTGCTCATCCGGGAATTCGTCTTTAATCATTTGACTATCACCATAAGTATTCTCTACTTCCAGTATTAACGAGTGATCAGTCACTTGATTTTCAATGCCTTTCCTATATTTGATCTCCAAGTCAAATCCCTGCAGCAATAATACCCATCTAATGAGTTTGGCCTTGGCCTCTTTTTTCGTCACCAAGTATTTAATGGCAGAATGGTCTATATAAATTGTGACTTCGTGCCTTCCAAATAAGCTGTAAATTTTTCAAAGGCAAATACCACTGCTAACAATTCTTTCTCCGTGGTGGTATAATTGAGCTGTGACTATGTCAACGTACGACTGGCATAATATATAGCATGAAACATCTTGGCTTTTCTTTGTCCCAAAATTGCTCCTACAGTAAAGTCACTTGCATCACATATCAGTTTGAGTGGCAAATTTCATTTTGGTGCAGTGACTATAGGTGTTGTAATCAATCACTCCTATAACTCTTCAAATGCTTTTGAGCATAACTCATCAAAATTAAATGGTTTGTTTTGTTCCAACAGTTGACACAGAGGTTGGGATATCTTACAAAAATACCTGATAAATCGACGGTAAAATCTAGTATGACCAAGAAAGCTTCTAATTCCTTTCATTGAAGTGGGTTGTGAGAACTTTTCAATGACTTCTATTTTGTCTTTTTCGATAGTATTTCCTTATTGTGAAATCTTGTGGCCCAAAACAATGCCTTTACAAACCATGAAGTGGCATTTTTCCCAATTCAGAACAAGATTTGTTTCT
Source organism: Gossypium hirsutum (assembly GCF_007990345.1). Lineage (NCBI taxonomy): Eukaryota > Viridiplantae > Streptophyta > Magnoliopsida > Malvales > Malvaceae > Gossypium > Gossypium hirsutum. The sequence continues at coordinate 65,690,561 of NC_053425.1, read as the reverse complement.
TGACATCGGCAAAGTACTAACTCCAACATTTTCAAATAATCTTCAAAAGTGTCGCCAAACACAGAGAAATTATCCATGAATACTTCAAGGAATTTCTCCACCATGTCAAAAAATATTGCCATCACGCAACACTGGAATGTTTTCAGGGCATTACATAACCCAAATGGCATTCTTCTGAAAGCAAATTTTCCATAAGGATAGGTAAATGTAATCTTTTCTTGATCAGTAGGAGATATGGGAATTTGGTTGTACAGTAGAAGGCTTTCCTTGCTAGTCTATCCAACATTTGATCTATAAAAGGCAGAGGGAAATGGTCCTTCTTCGTTACTTTGTTGAGATTTTAATAATTCATATAACTCTCCAACTTGTGAAGTACGTGTGGGAATGAGTTCATTGTTATCATTACTAACCACAATGACCCCTCCTTTCTTGGGTACACACTGAACAAGGCTCACCCAAGAGTTATCAGAAATTGGGTATATAATTCCAGCATCCAACGATTTGATAATCTCATTTTTAACTACTTCCTTCATGACAGGATTCAGTCTCCTTTGTTGTTCAATAGATTTGCTATGGCTATTTTCAAGTATTATTTTCTGCATTTCCTTTAATATTCGCAATTGACCATCTTAAAGCTCTCTTGTATTTTTTAAAACTTCCAATAATTGCATCTCTTGGTTTGTTGTAAGCTCGACAAAGATAACTACAGGCAGTTTATCATTATCTCCCAAATAAGCGTACTTCAAATGCATTGGTAATAGCTTCAACTCCAGCATAGGTGGATCTTCTATTAACGATCGAGGAGGGTTGAACGATCGACCTAATAAGTCTAATGATTCAAAGCTCCTTCTGAATCCATTTCCAGGTTGTTGAATGTCCATCAGTTCTTTAGATTCTTCAGTCAATTCTATTCAATTTCATTCAACAGAATTTGCATCAGAATTGTTGTGTATATGACCTACAAATTCTTCCTACGCTCTAATGTCAACAAATTCAGCAGCATGGTATTCTTCATCTGGATCTGCACAATTTAAAGCATCAAACACATTAAATGTCAACTACTGATCATTAATTCTCATGGTTCATTCACTTTTCTATACATCAATTAATATTCTACCAGTTGCTAAGAAAGGTCATCCAGATATTATGGGTACCTCTTTATCTACTTCACATTCCAAAATAATAAAATCTACTGAAAAAATGAACTTGTCAACTCTTACCAATACATCTTCAATTTTACTTTCTAGATGGACGTATTATAATAGCCTAAATTTTCAATGGTGTCGAAACAGTGATTCGAGATCACTAAATCTGAAAAATGAGTTGAAAACATTATTAATTTAGTGAATATAAGTTAAATGCGAAGTTAGGGAACAAAAATTTGAAATAGCGAATAGTGGACTAGAAATAAATATTAAAATAATTAGAATCGAAAATGAGGTATCGAGACTTTAAAAATTTTAAACTGAGCCATAAATATTTTTATAAATATTTATGGAGTGTTAATAAGTTAGTATTAAAGTTTCGTCAAGAAATTTTAAAGTTCTGATAGTTAATTGAATAAAAAGGACTAAATTGTAATAAATCTAAAATTGTAGGAAATGATTAAATAGCTTAAATGATAAAAGAAAGAGGGTCTAAAAGGAAAATAGACCCAAGGTCTATTTGGGTTGGATGGCAAGGGCATGAAATCAGCAAGAAAATAAGGAGAAATAAGGGTAAAATTGGAATATTGCAAAATTTATTTAATAAAGCTAGGACTAGAGTGGAATTATCTAGATTTCTCTTTATTTTTCTGCATTCTCATCAGCAAAAACACCATAGAAGGGTTTCCTTAAGCTGGTTTTTCATATTTTTACTGCAAATCGAGAACCCGAAGCAAGTCAAGGAAAAGGAAAAGTAGTTGATTAGTCCCGGAACTTTTACAAATTTTGCAAATCGACCTAGGTAAGTTCATATGGTTGAAATTTAATGATTAAGTGTTAATTTTATGAATTATATAATGTATGATGAGATATATTTATTAATGAATTGAGAATAAAATAATAATATAAAAACCGAATAAATGATCAAATTGAGCGGAATGTCGGATTTGAGTACTTCTGATCAGTGACAAGTGATAAGTGGTAGTCTCAACTACACTTATCTGATTAGTGACAAGTGACAAGTGATAAGTGGTAGCTTTAGCTACACTTATCTAATTAGTGACAAGTGACAAGTGGTAAGTGGTAGCTTTAGCTACACTTATCTGATCAGTGACAAGTGATAAATGTGATCTGTGTAAGACAGTTGCAGGGCTACGGCTTCAGAAAATGACAAGTGATCATACGCAAGACCATAGTTATATTATGGCAAAGTGAAAGTCAAGTACTCAATTTCTCGTAACCGTTCCCTAATTTGATTAAGAATGGTATGTGACAAATTGGCCCAAAAGAATTAAAGGAAATGAATCAATGGTAGTGAGTTTATACAAGGGAACTCACCAATGATTGTGGTTGACAGGTGAACTTAATATTTGTGTAAATTGTATAAATATATGAATTTTTGGTAAGAATTATGTTTTATGGCTATGAACGTACTAAGCTTCTATAAGCTTACTTGAGTGTATTCAATGTCTCTTATAGATTGACGTGGAAGTATACGGTGGATCGGATCAACACAGAGGATCACACTATCCACATTATCTCTGGTAGCTTTTGTAAATTTTCTTTTAGATTTATATAGCATGTATATGGTTTGATGATTATATAAATGCTAAGACTTTTTTAATGAATATCCATTAAAGTAAAGAGTGTTGAATATGTTAAATGGTATAATTATAATAGAAGTATAATTTGGTATCAAATTGGTTGAAATGGATTGGTTGGTTGGATTGATCTCGATTTTAGAATTTGCAGGAAAGGTTAGATATTTATAAAGCGGTTATATTGAACTTATTAAAAAAAAACTTTGAGATTTTGTGAAAAATTCCCTATGGTTTCGATTTAATTTCGGTTTGGTTCCAAGTATGTTTTGGACTTTGGAAGCCCATTTAAAGGACGACATGACATGTTTCGGTAAATGAATAGTATTTAACTTGTAATAATAGAAAATTAATTCGGTAAACTTCGCTAATGCCTCGTACCCTTTTCCGACAATGAATATGGGTAGAGGTGTTACACATATGATCTATCAACTAGTTGTAGTGTGACTATAGTTGGTCTTGCCTTTCCTATCCCGAGTTTCCTGAAAACTGACATAAGCATTAGATTGATACTTACACCTAAATCGCATAATGCTTTGCCTACATAATGGTCTCCAATAGAGCAAGTTATAGTGAAACTCCCTGGATCTTTTACTTTTGGTGGCAAATTGTTCTTTAACATTGTTGTGCACCCTTCAGTAAGTGCAACAGTTTCAAACTCCCTTGACCTTCTCTTCTTGGATAGGATACCTTTCATGAATTTCATATATTTAGGCATTTGTTCTTCCACCAAAGGTATACTAATGTGTAATTATTTCAAGACCTTCAGAAATTTCTTGAATTGAACATCTTGCTTTGACTTTTGGAAATGATGGGAAAAGGTGGCGGTGGTCTTCCTTCCATTTGTTGAGGCTATTTGCCATGGCATCTGTATTGGCTTTACAAGATGAATTTGTTTTTGTATGCTTCTGTATACTCCCTTATTTTGTAGTTTGTTCCACTACTAATTTGAAAGTTGTTCTTTTGGGAACTTTTGAACTTTCCTCCAAGTAAAGGCATCATTCACAACTCTTGGTAATTGAATGCCACTCTGAAGTGTTATGGACTCGCATTGTTCCTTTCCTTTAGACCGAGAACTTTTTGTGTCATTAGGTAATGGTCATTGTTGTCTAGAACTTAGTGTAATGGCAATTTGTCACACTTGATTCTCCAAGGCTCTTAAGGAAGCTGCCTGACTCTGAATAATTGCATCATTCTTAGCCATATAGTCCTTTAATAGAGCTTCCATAGTTGTTGTTGCAGACGACAAATGTTGTTGCACACTTTTCTATGGCATTGGTTGACTGTATCCAAGTGGTACACCAGCCACATTTTATCGATTAACATTGCTAGCATTTCCCATCCTTGATTGCTCTAGCTGAAACTCAGATGTTGTTTCCACCCTGGATTGTATGTGTTGGAGTAGGGATTATTGCTGCTCCAATTAAAATTCCCCATGTAATACACAGAGGCTGGATTTGATGGGTATTCATAAAAAACATGATCTTCTCCATAGTATACGCATGCTAATTTTGTAACCTTCATCTCCTACACTATAGAGGGTCTTTTAAGAGTTTTACTCATATTTGTTAAAGATGATACCTGAGCTGTTAAAGATGTAATTGCATCAAGTTCCATTGCTCTAGCAACTCCTCTACTAGTACCAACTCTGGTAGTGAGGTACTGATAATCATTGTTTGTTATTATTTCAAGAATTTCATATGATTCATTGTAGGATTTTTCAAGCAATGTCCCACTAGTAGATGTATCCACCATCATTCGCATATGAGCATTTAATCCATTGTATAACATTTCCATCTGTGCCCAATGCTGAAAACCAATGATCGATCATTTTTAAATTAGTTCCTTAAAACGCTCACATGCTTCATATAATGTTTCATCTTCAAATTGCCTAAATGATGTAATGTCATTCCTAAGCTTGGAATTCATGTTTGGAAGATTGTACCTAAGTAGAAATCTTTAACACAGTTCATTCCAAGATGCCACCGTACCTGAAGGTAATGCATTCAACCATGATCTGGCACGATCTCACAATGAATAAGGGAACAATTTTAACTTAAGGGATGAATGTAAGTGAATCCTTATTGTTGAAAACACCAAGTTGTTGATTCTGTGGAAGCCTTTGTAGCTATTATGTGGAAGCCTTTGTTGTTGTTCTAAGGAAGCCATTGTGGATGTTCTGATATATGTGAGCCTCTATGGTTGTTTTTTGTAAGCCCTTGTGGTAGATACTTCATATGTGTGAGCCCTTGTGGCAGGAACTTGTTACACGTGAGCCCTTGTGGCAGAAATCTGGTATATGTGAGCGTTTGTGGTGGAACCTGCTGTATGTGGTAGCCTTATGGTTGTTTCTTTTATATGTGCATCTTTATGAGGATGATTGTTTGAATGCAAGTGGATGCCTCAGTGGATATTTGATGATGTATGGACACCCTTGTGGCTATCTGTTGACAAAGTGTATGTCTGCAACTTCCAAGGAAAACGGAAGATATTTAAAGTGAAGTGTACGCCATAGTGGTGCAGTTCGTGAAATGATCTCAGGACAAAGAATTCAAAGCCAATGCCAAAGTGGCTAATGCCAAAGTGGCTAACTCTAAAGGAAGAGTGAGTAGTCAGAATGAACCTGTAGGTAAGTTGGATGAAGCCAACTGAGGTAAGATAATCACTAAATGTGAATGAGTATCAGGTAAGAAGAGTGTAATACTCATGTTGTGCTAAACTAATGAGTATTGTCTGATTTCATAAAGTATGTTGTGACGTTTTAGATTTGATGTGTATGGATGAATGTTGTGATGTTATATGTTTATTATATATGTATATAATGTTGTATGTATGAATGATAATGCCTTGCTAGGTACTTGTGAACTTATTATGGATGCCTCTAATTGCAGGATTCATTAGAACGAAGAAAGATGAGATACGATGCCAAGGCTCTGCCATGGAAGTGATGGTATGTATTGATATGCATACAGAGAATATGAAAGGAAAGATTGTGGCTGAAGTGTAGTCTATGCCAAAGGTGTAACACCCCTTACCCGTACCTGAGACCGGGACAAGGTACGAGGCATTACTGTACACAAACATGGACATTCCGGGAAAAATGGGTTATAAAATTTCATTCAAATTTAAAACCAATCGAACAAAATCATATTGTCCCTATTATGGACCTACGAGGTCCAAAACATGTGTTAAAAACGATCCAGGACTAAACTGAGAACTTAAGAAAATTTTAGAAAAAAAATTTTATGTTTAAGCCTCACACGCCCGTGTGGAGGCAATGCAAACGCCCGTGTGCTTAGGACACGCCCGTGTCCTTTACCCGTGTGGAATTAATTTTCATTTTGAACCTACAAGGGTTTTCACACGGCCGAGCGCACGCCCATGTCCCTCACACGGCCACGACACGCCCTTGTCACAGCCCGTGTGCAAAAACCTGTACATTTTGTTTATGACATCATCATCCATTTAGGGTCACACGGCCAAGGTACACGCCGTGTGCTAGCTGTGTCCTCCACACGGTTGAGACACATGGTCGTGTCTTTACCCGTGTGTTTACTACCATGCATACTGACCTAAAATTCTAGGTGCAGGGGACACATGGCCATACAACACGCCCATGGAGCTGACCGTGTGTCACACACGGCTTAGACACATGCCCTTGTGTCTACCCCTGTGGACCTTTTGTAGGCTATTTTCCAAGCCCTTGGGTCACCCTCAAACATCCATACACACTAATGTACTCCCTAGACATCTATCATGGTATAAATGTGCATTTAAAACCTTCTTGGCCAAGGTCAAGCATGTTACTTCATTCCCCTTTTTGACCTATATTAATATTACCCTCTTTGCGTTAGGGTTACCATATACAAAAATCACATTTTATACTTGGCCCATTTTAAAACTCATGCCAATTATGACATAAACCATTATCAAGTGATTTGGCTACATTACACACGTCCATATTACATCAACCATCACATGAAAACATTCAAGCATGAACATGCACAATTAGTAGGTTTACAACCTAAATCAATATGAGTCATATCTCATGGCCATATATAAAATGAATAAGTATATCATTTAAGCCCTTACTTTGGCTAACCAAATGGCACATATAACAAAAATGACCAAGAATCCTATACATGCCATTATAACAAAATAAAAGTTTCTATATACCAAAGTAAGACAAGTTGATATTGTGATCGATGCTCCAACTGTCTTCCAATCTTCACGAGTCTGCGAGCTCTATAAGACAAGGGAAAAGAGAGGGGGTAAGCATTAACATGCTTAGTAAGTTCAGATAACAAGAAGGTAAACTTACTGATTATTTAGCATACAACCATATTAGATATTCATTCCAACAAGTATAGTATAATTCCTTTATCACATACATTCAATCATCAAGTTAGTCTCAAGTTAAAACATTATTGCATTAATCTTAGATGAGCTCATCAATTCAAGTATTTCCATTCCATTACTTATATTAATCCCGTTGAATTTCTCAGAATCTCGATGGATATCCCATTTACTGTCAAATCATACAAGTGATCGTTTCAAGTACGCACTCCCGCGAACCTCGCTCTTACAGCGGGATTACCAGTCCAGGCTAAATTCCTTGCAACGACAATTGCTCTCATGAGCTCGGATTGGAATTACCAGTCTAGGCTAAATTCAGACCCTAATCGGATTACCCATCCAGGCTAAATCCATAATGCACACATATTCTTCAGGAGGCTAGATCACTTTAGGAACACCCATTCGGGCTATATCCTTTTACCGTCAATTCATTTTCGAGAAATCCATCAGATATCCTTTTTATTCAACTAGGACAATTTATCAACTTTTTATCAACACAATATTTTTCATAAATTATTTCATAATGAATATCAATTTTATAACTCATACATGAATATACCTTTTTAATGTATTTAAATAGTCTACATTCGAGTTACACGAACTTACCTGGTAGTCATTTCAGATTCGAATTTCGTTTACTCCAAAACCTTTTGCTTTCCTTGGTCGACCTCCAAAATTGGTCTCTCGAGGTCTATATCAACAAAATAGATTATTAATACCTCACATTATCCATTTTCAGCCTAAAACTCACCCCCGAACAAAATGACCATTTTGCCCCTAACCTTTCACAACTTTTACAAATTATTCCCTAGGCTCGTATAATGGAATGCATGTAATTTCTTGGTTACCCAAGCCTAGCCGAATATTCTTCATACCTATAGCAGCCCATATTTTCTTTCATTTCACATTTTTCTACCAATTTTTACAACTTTTACAAAATGGTCCTTTAAGTCATTTCCATGAAAAACTACTTAGTAAAAATTGTTTTCTATCCTTTAAACTCTCATATTCCTCCATAATTCATCAAAAACAAGCTTCTCATGCATGAGTAAATTTCTAAACATGAAACCTAGCTTAAAATATGGGTAGAAATAGAAAGAGCATCTTATAAGGATCTCAAAAATACAAAGAACATTAAAAACAAGGCTAGGAGTCACTTATTTTCAAGCTTGAAAATGTTGAAACCCTAGCTATGAAGAACATACAAATTTAGGCGGCTATGGGGAAGAAGATGAGTGAATTTTGCTTTGATTTCTCCCTTTTTATTAATTTTATTACCAAATGACCAAAATACGCCTCCTTACTAAACTTTCAATTTTTTCCATGCATGCCCATTTTTGTCCAAAAACTTAGAAATTAGGCAAATTGCTATTTAATGCCTCTTAATTAATAATCCAAAGCAATTTCATACAAATTGCTTCTAGAACCCAAGCTTTGCAACTTATTCAATTTGGTCATTTATTTCAAATTAGACACCTTATACTTAAAATTTCTTCATGAAATTTTCACACATGCATATTTTCATATCCTAGGCCTCATAATAATCATAAAATAAAAATTTTAACATCGGATTTGTGGTCTCGAAACCACTGTTCTGACTAGACCCTATTTTGGGATGTTACATTTCTCCCCCTTAGGGACTTTCATCTTCAAAAGTCTTACCAGTACATAGGTTCGGATATTGACTTCTCATGGCTTCTTCAGGTTCCCATGTGGCCTCTTCCACTCCGTGTCTATGCCATAAAACTTTCACCAAGGCTATATTCTTATTCCTCAACTGTTTGACTTCTCGAGCCAAAATCTTAACTGGTTCATCACCATAAGTCATATTTGGTCTAATCTCAACTTCCGTAGGTGAAATCACATGAGAAGGGTCTGATCTATATCTACGCAACATGGACACATAGAATACATCATAAATCTTTTCCAATTCAGATGGCAATGCTAATCGGTAGGCTAATGGTCCAACTCTTTCAGTATTCTCATATGGTCAAATAAACTGCGGGCTCAATTTGCCTTTCCGGCCAAATCTCAACACCTTTTTCCATGAGACACTTTCAAGAATACTTTATCTCTGACTTGAAACTCAATCTCTTTTCTTTTCAAATCAGCATATGACTTTTGCCTATCCGATACTGCTTTCAAGCAATCACGTATCTATTTAACCTTTTTTTTTAGTTTCCTTGATTAAATCAACTCCATGAATCTGACTTTCCTTGAGTTCTGTCCAATATAGTGGAGTTCAGTACTTTCGACCATATAATGCCTCATAAGGTGCCATTTTCAAACTCGTTTGTAAACTATTGTTGTAGGCGAACTCCACCAATGGTAAGTATTTTTCTCAACTACCCTGAAACTCAAGAACGCAACACTGTAACATGTCCTCCAGAATCTAAATCGTCCGCTCAAACTGACCATCAATCTACGGGTAGAATGACGTATTAAAACTCAACTTTGTACCTAAGGTTTCTTGTAGTTTCTTCTAAAATCTCGAAATGAACTCGAGATCCTATCTGAAATGGTCGACAACGGTACCCTGTGTAATCTCACAATCTCGGATATGTACAAGTCGGCCAATCTATCAAGAGAGTAATCTGTCTGTACCGGAATAAAGTGAACCAACTTCGTTAGTCTATTAACTATAACTCAAATAGCATCTCTCTTTTTCGGGGTTAATGACAATCCAATCACGAAATCCATGGTAATCTTATCTTATTTCCATTCAGGGACTATCACAGACTGTAGTAAACCCAAAGGTACTTGGTGTTCAGCCTTAACCTGTTGACATATCAAGCATTTCAATGCAAATCTAGAGATTTCATACCATTCCACCAGTACATTGTCCTTAAATCATTGTACATCTTGGTACTTCTTGGATGAATAGACAAGCGACTATCATGTGCCTCTTGCAAAATTTTTTGAATAAGTTCATGATCTTTGAGTACACAAACCCTATCTCGAAACATCAAGCAACCATTAGAATCAATCTGAAAATCTAATTCCACGCCCGTCTCACATTATGCTCTATTGACTTGTAAGTCACTATCATTGATCTGAGCGCGTAAATTTCTTAAAGAAATGTCAGCCTGGCTCTTAACTCTGCCAAAATCGAACCATCATTCATGTGTTCATAGCCCTTAATGTAAACAAGGACTTCCTACTTAAGGCATCGGTGACCATGTTCACCTTTCCCGAGTGATAATCAATTATCAGCTCATAATATTTAATCAAATCTAACCATCTCCACTGTCTCAAATTCAATTTCGTTTGAGTCATCAAGTACTTCAAACTCTTGTGATCGATGAATAAATGGAAAGTTTCACCATACAAATGGTGTCTTCAAATCTTCAAGGCAAAGACAATGGCAACTAGCTCCAAGTCATGTGTTGGATAATTTTTCTCCTGCGACTTTAGTTGCCTCGAAGCATAGGCTATCACTTTGTCCTCTTGCATAAACACGTAACCCAATCCATTCAAGGATGCATCGCTGTAGACCACAAATTCTTTTCCAGGTTCAGGTTGCACTAAAACTGGAGCTTCTGTCAGCAATGTCTTTAATTTCCCGAAACTCTGCTAACATTTTTCTAACCACTCAAACTTAACATCTTTTTGCAGCAACCTTGTCAAGGGAGTTCCAATCATATAAAATCCTTTTACAAAGTGTCGATAGTAACCGGCTAAGCCTAAAAAGCTTCTAACCTCAGTTACATTCTTTGGCGGCTTCCAGTCGATAATAGCAGAAATCTTATTTGGATAAACTCGGATGCCATCACCCGACACAATTTGACGTAGGAATCCGGCCTCTCGAAGCCAAAATTTGCTTTTGCTAAACTTAACATATAGTTGATTGTCTCGTAAAGTCTATAAAACATTCCTCAAATGTTCGACATGCTCGAACTCATTTCGGGAATAAATCAAAATGTCTTCTATGAGTACCAAAATAAACTTGTCCAAGTATAGTCGGAAAACACGATTCATTAAATCCATAAACACAGCTAGGGTGTCTGTAAGACCAAAAGGCATGACAAGGAATGCATAGTGACCATACCTCGTCCTGGAGGCAGTCTTAGGCACGTCCGACTCTTTAACTCATAACTGGTAGTAGTCGAATCTCAGATCTATCTTTGAAAACATGGTGGCTCCCCTCAATTGATCAAACAAGTCATCAATCCTTGGCAAGGGATACTTGTTCTTAATAGTCACTTTGTTGAGTTATCGGTAGTCTATACATAACCTCATCGAACCATCTTTCTTTTTCACGAATAATACGGGAGCACCCCAAGGTTGAAGAGCTCGGTCTTGCGAAACCTTTGTCAGTTAATTCTTGCAACTGTGATTTTAACTCCTTCAACTCAGTTAGGGCCATTCTATATGGAGCAATAGAGATAGACATCATTCCCGGTACTAGCTCAATACCAAACTTCACCTCTCTAGCAGGAGGTAATCCGGGTAGCTCTTATGGGAACACGTTTAGATATTCACAGACTATCGGTACCGACTCAATCTTCAACTCAGATTCTTTAGTATTCAATACCAAAGCAAGGTAAGCTTCGTGCCCATTTCTCATATACCTTTGAGCCAATATTGAGGTAATCACAACCGGCGGTGCATTCAACTCATTTGAATCAACCCGGAGAATTTCACCATCTAAGCATTTCAATTTTATGTACTTACTACCGCAATTTACAATCACATCATGGACGGTCAACTAATCCATGCCAAGTATTGCGTCAAACTCATCAAATGGAAAAAGTATAAGGTTAGCCGAAAAATAATGTCCTTGAATCATCAAAGGACAATTCTTACAAACCTTATCTACTAATACAGACTTGTTTAGAAGGTTCGATACCTTGATCACAAATTTTGTTATTCCACAAACATATTCATGCAAGACATCAATTTCATGTAAATGTATGAATGGCTTGATCTCGGGTCAATCAAGGAAATAACATGAGTATTATGGAGAGAAAATGTACCCATAATGACATCGGGAGCTGAAGCCTCCTCTCCAGCGCGTATCACGTAAGTTCTCACCGGGACTCGAGCCTCAAATTTTGCAGTAGAATCCTTTACAATAATTCGACTGTCGCTAGCACTTCCAAGATGTCGTGAAGGTCTACATCGGGAAATAGGGGCATTAGGCTTCGGGGCTAATTCCACCTATTTATTGGCTCGCTTTGGGCAATCTCTAAGGAAGTGGTCAAGAGAACCACATCTGTTGCATGCTCTGTTCTTCATTCGACATTCTCTGAAATAAAATTTGTTGCAACTTTTACATCTCGGCTTTTGATCATCTACACTTCCCACACTAGTTACCATAGGGGAAGATGACTTTGAGTTGTGACGCTTAGAGCTTCTTGCTCTACCCGAATATCCCACCGATGTAGTGGAGCGTTCTTATTGACTTCTCAATTTCTTTATTGGGAAAGAGTCTGTTCTGCCGCTAGATCTCTTACTCGAAACTCTAACTTTTCTCTTTGCTTGCTTTCTTTCGTTATTTAGCTCTTCGATCTTCTTGGCTCGATCGGTTAATGTAGCCAATTCCCTTATCTCAAGGTCTCAATTAACAGTTTAATTTCCTCATTCAAACCTTCTTCGAAGCACTTACACATTTTTACCTCTATCTTGACCCACTTCTTTGCATACTGACTTAGTCTTACGAATTCTCTTTCGTATTCTCACACGGGTCTATTTCCTTGTTTGAGTTCCAGGAACTCCTTTCGCTTTTGATCTAAGAACCTTTGACTAATATACTTCTTTTTAAATTCCACTTAGAAGAATTCCCATGTGATACTCGCTCTCGGTGTCACCGAAGATATGGTCTTCCACTAGTGGTATACAGTGTCTTTCAATAGCGACACTGCGCATTTCAAGTTTTCCTCAGGAGTACACGGTAGTTCGTTGAGAACTCGCATGGTATTCTCAAGCCAAAATTCAACACGTTCTGAATCGTCGTCAATCGTGGCCCTAAACTCTTCGGCCTCATATTTTTTAAGTTTATCCATTGGGGCCTTACCAATTCTCACGGGTGCCATACCTTGTGGCACTTCTTCTTCAAATCGAGCAAGGGGGGAGGTCGTGGTATATTGGGGCTGTTTCTCAAGTAATCACCAAACCACTCATCCATCATATCGAAAAATGCAGCTCTCGCCTCTTCCCTGCCCTCAAACATAGGCCTTCTACTACTATTAGAAATAGCTCGCTGTACGGAAGCTGGAGCATGGCTTTCGGCTCCCTCGGGCTCATCTTGGGCTTGATTGGAATACATTTACTATATTCAAATACAATTAAAAGGGTTAGGAGATGTCACACTATCATAACTTATATAATGTCATGTATAGATAGCCTCGATACATGCTACGTTAGTCTAAAAATTGACTAAACTGTAGCTCTGATACCACTAAATGTAACACCCTTTACCCGTACCCGAGACCGGGACAAAGTACTAGGTATTACTGTACACAAACATGGACATTCCGGGAAAAATGGATTACAGAATTTCATTCCAATTTAAAACCAATCGAACAAAATCATATTGTCCCTATTATAGACCTACGAGGTCCAAAACATGCGTTAAAAATGATCCGGGACTGAACCGAGAACTTAAGAAAATTTTAGAATTTTTTTATGTTTAAGCCTCACACGCCCGTGTGGAGGCAATGCACACGCCCGTGTCATTTACCCGTGTGGAATTATTTTTCATTTCGAACCTACAGGATTTTTCACACTGTCGAGCGCATGCCCGTGTCCCTCACACGGTCACAACACGCCCGTGTCACAGCCCATGCGCAAAAACCTGGACATTCTGTTTATGACGTCATCATCCATTTAAGGGCACACGGCCAAGGCACACGCCCGTGTGCTAGGCCATGTCCTCCACACGGTTGAGACACACGGTCGTGTCTCTACCCGTGTGTTTACTACCATACATACTGACCTAAACTTCTAGGCCTAAAATTCGGGGCGTTACAATTATTATTAGGTAAGATGGGTTAAACAACAATGATTATTGGTGTACTTTACCCTTATTATTATTGGGTAATAAAAAGTTCGGGCTATCAAATCACTACGATTTCAAAACAATTAGAAAACAGTGGATCCCATTTTAGAGAAGCTCAAATCCATTTTTGTCAAATTTTATATATTTTAGATGTTTTCTTCCCTTTTGTTTTGTTTGGATATGAGAAGAAAAACCCAGAAATAACTTCAAACGCTGCTATTTTGATAAGTAAGAGAAGATGAAGATGAGAGAAAGAGAGAAGCTTACAGGTAGTGGTATGAGATGAGGTATGGAGCAATTTAATTGAAAAATTAAGAACGCGATTTTTTTTATGCATTTAACCGAGATTTTTGGTTGGGAAGAACATGACCCATGGTTTTGGGAGACAAAATCAAAGGGCTTGAAGGGTGGGCGGGTTAGCAGAGGGAAAGAGACAGTAAGAAAGAGAGAGAATTAGGGTAGAGGGAGGGATGGTGGGAAAAAGGGAGAGCGATGGAAGACTAGTGGTAGGAGTAGAGAGACAAGTAGAGAGGGGGAGAGAATGATGGAAAATGGCAACTCCGTTATGTCTGTTACTTTTCGAAAGTTTAGTGATAAAGTTAAAAGTTGAATGATTATTTTATCATTAAAATTAAAGTTACATGACTATTGGTATATTTCACTCAGAACTTTATTTACTATATATTTCTTCTATAATTAAAAATATATTATTTGTTTTAAGGATTACATCGAGTTTTTATGCAAAAGCAAGAAAAGAATAAATCTCTCTTTTTAAGTTTCAACTTTTAAGTAATGAGACAAACTAGAAATGTAATTAGAAATTAAATAATAAAATAATATTTTAATATAATATTAATAAATTTATTTGTAACTAAAGTGAGAGTTATAAATTGCTTTAATTACTTGACAAAGCTAGCAAATTGTGCCAAAAAGTACTTTTTTTTATTTTAATATTTATTAGTGATAATTAAATCGAAAATTGATTATTTTATGGGATGCAATTATAAAAACATTTATGAAAGGAAAACAAACAATTTCCATAATTATCTGATGTAACACGTCACTCATGTCTTCTGGATTTTACGCGAAAACCTTCTTATCGATCCTTATTTCTCTCCATTGATGCTTTCATTCTGAACTCTTATCTATACTTTACAGCCATCCATTCACCCTGAAATCCTGCATTTTTATTTCTTAAAGTAAACGATCAAAACAACCCTCCCACTGGAACCCCCATCTTCATTCCCATTGATTTTTTCCTCTTTCTGTTTCTCACTCTTTATTCAGCACTCATATCCCGAATATTGTCTTCTGTTATTAATCATGTGATTGATCCTACCTTTCCCTTCTCTCTTATTTTAGTTGTTATTTTATTACTTACCTTGTAAATGTATTCGTATGTGGTATAATCCATAAAACTATGTTGTTTACTTGTTCCTTCACTCTCTTTTTAATCTATATATCTATATTTGCAGTTATGGCTGACGAGGTTAAGGAGAGGCATAATGAAGAGTTCGTCCTGGAAAGTGATGTTGACGATAATGAGGATGACCTTGAAGAGAGCAAGGCAGGGGACGGCAGCAGCAGCAGCAGCAACTATAATAGTGATGATGACGGTGAGGGAGGCCGGGGAGGTCCTTCCACCACTTTCACTTCACAGCAATGGCCTCAGAGCTTCAAGTAATGCCTTTCTTCTCTTAGTCATGCTGTGTAATTTTTACCATGTATTTGGCCAGAACTTATCTAATGGTTATCCTAGAAAATAGGAAGGTGATGAGACCATCTTTCTATCCTCCTACCAAGAAAATCCTATATCTTGGCACTTCACTTCATGCATATAAAAGTTAGAACTTTCATATACGTAAAGAATTGGTAACTATATAGCTTTTTGTCTAATCCTTCAACAGCTTTGCCTCGGTTAGTTGATGTACCACCTGCACTTTTTAATTTTTTGTTTTTTCTGGCTACTTCCTTTGTGGTTTTTACAGAGAGACAATGGATCCTTATACAATCACAGCATCACCAAGCTTTGGACTTATTGGGGGAATTTCAAATTTTAGACATTTTAGTTTTAGCAGTCAGAAAAGTAATTTGGACCTGGATGGAAAGCTTCCTCTTCTGCCTGAAAATCGAAAGAGTTATTCTAAGGAATTTTTAGATAGCATCTCAGGAGCACAGTCAACTTGGTCACAGAAGCATTCATTTTCTAAGCAACTTACTGGAGAATTTCCCATAGCTTACGGATGTAGCGTGACCCAAACAGTCTTTAATGGTAAGCTATGTTGTTATCATGCTCTGTTTCCCTTATTTTTGATATGTTTGAGTGCTTTTAGCTTCTTTATGTCTATGCTTGAAAATAGTTGAGAACCTCTTGTCAAATGATCTAGATGGAAATTTGCACGGTTTTGTCTAGTTACCTGTGCCAAATCATCGTACTTGCATCCTGGAAAAGCAATCTGACAATTCTTATAGTTTTTGTTGTTGGAATTTGAGAAATTGACAATTATTATCTGGATATACCCTATGGTTTCAAAAGTTTTAACTTCATGATTTTTATTTTGTGATAGCAATAAATGTAATGGTTGGAGTTGGGCTTCTATCAACACCTCATACAATAGCACAAGGAGGCTGGGCAAGCTTGTTGGTCCTAATCTTTTTTGCAGTTGTATGTTGTTATACGGCCATACTCATGAAATACTGCTTTGAAAGCAGAGAAGGAATTATATCTTACCCTGATATGGGTGAAGCTGCCTTTGGACGATTTGGACGCCTTTTTGTATCTGTGAGTTATTCTTAGCTTCTTGCTTTTAAGTATAATGAATATTTTGTTATGCAAGGATGGCTTTAGTGACAATAGTTACATGCTGGTACCTAACTGTTTGTATCTGATACACATTGTTTATCCTCACAGTCTGATTTGTAGTGGCAGTTTCAATGTTTTGTCTTGCCTCTCTTCATTTCTAGAATATAAGTACTAAATTTTATTTCAATGGTTATGTATTATAATTTTTAAGTTGATTGGAAAATGAAAATTCAATTGCTAATATAGATTATTTATATTTTGGTTTGGTTATGGCAAAATTCTCTAATACTGTATTTGTTGGGTTAATGCAGATTGTTCTCTATACAGAATTATATGTAAGCTTGTGCCTCTCATTTACTTGTTGAATTGTATGCTGCAACTTCTCTATCTAATTGAAAAAAGTTTCATTTTTCCTGTACAGTCATATTGTGTGGAATTTATTATCATGGAAGGTGATAATCTTACAAGGCTATTTCCTGGAGTTTCTTTGGACTGGCCTTTTTTAAATCTGGATTCAATGCATCTCTTTGCAATTGTAACTGCCTTGGTTGTTCTACCCACTGTCTGGTTAAAAGATATCCGTCTGATTTCATATCTTTCAGGTGCAGCAAAGTCGTTTCAAAGATGCTTGATGTAGTCAAGCATTTAAAATATTGAA
Organism: Gossypium hirsutum; assembly: GCF_007990345.1. Classification (NCBI taxonomy): domain Eukaryota; kingdom Viridiplantae; phylum Streptophyta; class Magnoliopsida; order Malvales; family Malvaceae; genus Gossypium; species Gossypium hirsutum. The sequence continues at coordinate 65,673,001 of NC_053425.1, read as the reverse complement.
AATACATTATGATCTTACACCAGATTTCCCATTACTTATTTTGCAGCTGGTGGGGTTGTTGCAACATTGGTGATAGTTCTGTGTCTGCTATACCTTGGTGCAGCAGGTGGTGTTGGCTTCCATCATACTGGCAAAGCTGTTAATTGGAGTGGCATTCCCGTTGTAATTGGTGTATATGGATTTTGTCATTCGGGACACTCTGTGTTTCCTAATATCTATCAATCAATGGCTGATAAATCACAATTTAAGAAAGCAATGCAAATATGGTAAGGAAATTTGTTGTGGCTTGGGAGGATGATTCATGTGCTCCTTTTATTCTGATTTCTGTTTCATGTTTTTCTGCAGTTTTTTTCTGTGTATAGTATTGTATGGGGGTGTTGCAGTCATGGGTTACCTCGAGTTTGGTCAAAGCACATTGTCTCAAATAACTTTGAATATGCCACCACACGTTTTTGTTTCTAAAATTGCATTGTGGACGACAGTAAGTATGAGGCTCTTCATTTCAAAGGTCTTTTCAGAGAGAGAGAGAGAGGTTTGTTGTTGTTTCTAAGTTGCCTTTATTGTTGTGTCGCAGGTTATCAATCCACTCACAAAATATCCTTTTGGTTGTATATATTAGAATTTGGAAAATTGAATGAATGTTTCATATGTTCTGAATTTCTTTTCAATATACCAATTTTTTTCCTTGACATTAAACAAATATGCATTGTTGTTGATCCCCTTGGCGAGGAGTATAGAGGAACTGCTACCAGATCATGTTGTAGATAGTTTATGGTGTTTCTTTCTTCTTAGAGCGCTACTTGTCTTTTCTACGGTTGGTGTTGCATTTGTCATGCCTTTCTTTGGTAAGGTTTGGTATTTGCTTTCTCTCAATACTCTAGATTTAGTTAAGTTTCATACTTCATGATGCAGTTTATCATAGAAGCTAAGAAATAATCTTAGGCAAACTTGAACTCTTTTATATTCTAGGAACAGTGTTTGTATTCCATATCTTTATTTTTTCTTTATTGTTCGCCAAAAGTATTTAATACGAAGCTTAAATATGTGAATAACTTTTTACTTAATACAGTGCATGTAATCATTAGTGTTTTGTTCTTTTAAATCTGTGCTAAGTTATGTTTGTAAGATAGCAACCTACTAAATCAGAATGCGCATTACCAAAAGTGAAATTCAAGGATATCTACCTCATTGCCACTGTCTCTGTTCTCTTGGTCTATAATCAATATTTCCATCTACTTTTGTTTGGCTCAATTTGCTCATTCAACTTTTATATTGGTACAATTCAATCAAAAATTAAGGGGAAGAAATACTTGAAGGATTATTCCCTTTCAAACCTAAAACGAACAAATTTTCTAATTTGAAAAAAATGGAGTGAAAGAAAATTGTTGGTGGCAATTGTGGAACTATTTTCTTTATTCCTTCCTTTTACCTCTTCTATTTTTTCCTTGGTTACGAGCAAGCACTATTGGCTTGAGTAAGGAGTTGAACTGGCCAAGGTCTAAGGTAGGCAAGCCAGCAATTGTCCGGACAGTTGATCAGATTTGGCCTATCTGGACTGTACTGTGTTTTGCTGGACTAGTCCTTCCTACGTGGATCCGTACTGAGTTTAGTAGCTCCAATCTGGTCCTGTGGTCAACTCTTCTAGCTGGCTTAATGATCTGGTATGGGCATGATACCAGCTTGATCATTTGTGGATTAAAAGGGGAATCATCTGCAAAGATCTTTTAATAGGCTAGGAACAGTAGTCAGTGGCATGAACTTGTACAATAGGACAAACCTGCAAGGACCTTTCACTAGGCTAGGGACACTCGCAGAAGCAAGCTGTATCCTTGTTTCAAAACTATTGAATTATTCTTATGCAGTTAAACATTTTAGCATGCTTAACTAGTTACTTCTGTCAGCTCTTCTGTTGTAATACAAAGAATAACTATCTATTGAAAGCTTCTTGTCAAGTACCGCCTCTACGAGCAATCTAATGAGTGGGACTCGATTAAGCTGGTAGGGTTAAAGAAATAAATTCCACATTGGTATGATGCTAAAAGTTAAGCACCAAATTAACTTTCAAAATACATTTTAGTAATAACATTGTCACAATTTTTGCCAACAATTTTGGGAGTATGATTGTACAATGATTTGTAACTGATATTTCTATGTGATTTTTGGTAGCTTCAGCTAAGTTCTTAATAATTTATTATTTTCATCCATTTCATTAAATTTATTATAAGAATTCTATGATTTATATGCGACATTGATCTCAGGTCTTCTGATGGCTTTAATTGGTTCTGTTCTAAGCTTCATGGTGGTAAGTACTGTGTTCTGTTTATTCAAATATTAGAATGGAAAAACCATTTATAGAAGCTTCATTGAAGGTAGTGAAAAAGAAAAAGAATTTATCTTTTGTAAGGACAACCAAATTTTCTATATTTTCAGGCTATAATAATGCCAGCACTGTGTTTCATAAAGATTGTCGGGAGAAAAGCTTCAAGGACAGATGTAAGCAGAATCAACTTGTTACGTGCATTTATGCTTGTTTTCTTTTCTTTTTTCAAAAATAGAACACTTGTTCCTTGCATTTAATTTGTCTTCTAAAGATATTCTAATGCAAACTGGAATAGGAAAAGTAGAATATTTGAGAACAAAAGTAATAAATTGATGTATCCATTGAACCAACATTGAGATTATAATTGAATAATAATAAGTTAACATTGGTCGCTTGCATCAATTATCTTCTAAATATGGAATGCGTACTACATCACCTTTCATGTTGCTTGTTGCATTGAAGCGGACCTAAATTTCAATTTGAGCATGGTTGATGCTAGTAATATTGGCAGCGGAACACGAATATTATGACCTCATGTACATACATATACACATAAAAATGAAATTCACTTACGCATACATGTACAGATGTACACCTAAATGTGCATGTATCTCTTATCACGTCAGCTGATAGCTGATCGGCTGAAGTAGATTTTAGGTTTGAGATTTTATATCAACTGATACTTTCTGGAATAAGGTGAGCTGTTGGTTCCGTTAGTTCCAAGTTGTAACAGTTCAGTGAATGTAATGTTAATGCTGAGATCATGAGGAGATTGTATTCAGAAGAATTTGGTGCTTTATAAGTTACAACTTCTAAAATTTGATACTAAAGCATATAGTGTTCTTTTATGTTGTTGGTCTCTTATATGAGAAAGCCCTTGTTGAGAAATTACATTGTGTTTAGGATAAACTCAAGCTGTACCATGCTTAGTGATCTTCTTGGGTTGCTTAATCTTCATTTTGATTAACTTTATATGCACATATACCTATATACTTGCTTACTTTAATTTAATTAAGCAAAGCTTTTTAACATATGAACAGATTGTTTTGAGTTCAACAGTAGCTGTAATCGCCATCATCTGTGCTAGTTTGGGGACATATTCTGCATTGCAAGGGATTGCGAGCAATTACTAATACCGAGAGAATAGCTTCCTGCTAGTTTCCGATATGTAGATTGTCATCATGGGGTTGCTCATTCTTCCTGCATCTACGACTTTCTGCTGGGAAAATGGATCTTTCAGTAGCTAGCTGCCTGGATAAATTTGGTTCCAGATACATTATCATAAGGCATTACAGAATATTAGGATTAAGACATGCTCATGCTCATGTTACAGTGTTGATTGCTTTAATGTTCCCCTCTTATTCTGTCATATTTTATTTTAGTTTTAGGTCTTAGAGTTCCTGAATGGTCCAGAAAAACACAAAAAGAGAAAAAGGGCCTTGGTGTCCCTGGGGTTGAACTTGATCCAACTGTTGACTTTCATATTCTCTCCCTTTTTTATGCCAAAGCAAGCTTTTGGATCTGATCATTATATAAAAACCTCATCTTTCAGTTTTATCAGCCAATAAGACAACGATGTCAATTTTATTTTAGTTCGGGTTTTTGCATTTTGTTTTAGCAAAAACTATGAAGTATTTTAACATAACAGTAAATTCAATCTTTTGACGTTTTATATTTTTTTTCACTCCAGTTTTAACGTTTTCTTAATCGTTTTAGCAGTTAACTTTTAAAATCTAATTATTTTCGTGAAAGTAATTAAGGGTTTGTTTGTTTACATGTAAAATATTTTATAAAAAATATTTTTTTTTATATTTTTGTGTTTGTTTCGTAAAAAATAGTTTGGTCAACAGAAAATGATTTACAGATAACGGAAAATAACTTATAAGTTTGTGTCAAATAAGTCATTTTTCTTGTAAAATGATTAATTTTTTCAAAAGCCTAAATTATTTTTTTTGAAAAGATTTCCTTTATAGATAATTTTATTTTTATATAAAAATTAATTTAAATCAAGCTTAATGTTATTATATTATAATAAATTTTACTTTTATTTTTCAAAATATTTAAAATTATTAATATATTAATATAAAATATTATATTTTTTAATATTTTTAAAATACATGTTTAATTATTTATTTTTAGACATATAATAAATTAATAATATAATTTATTATTTTAGTAAATTATTTAATATTTTAATTTTATTTTAATAATAAAATTTTAAAACAATAATTTTAAACAAGATTCTTCACATATTATTGAAAATAAATATTATTTAAAATATTCAATATTAATATATTAATAATAAATATTTATTACAATTATAAATATATTAATAATAAATGTTTTGTAGTATAAATATTAAAATATATTATAAGTCTATATACTCTTCACAAATTTGTAATTTAATCTCTGTACTGTTGTTTTTAAGAATTTAGTCCCTTTACTTTTCAGATTTAAAAATCAAGTTCAATTGTTGACATTGTTAATTTTTTGTCAATTTTGTTGATGTCATATTTTTAAATAAAAAATACTCACTTGGTAGTCATATAACTAAAAAAATGATGTAATGAATCTAAATTTAACAAAATATTTTTAATATATACAAAAATAACCTAAAATATAAATTTATAGATATAAAATAAACTTAATTAAACAATAAGAAAATAAGAAAATCTCAAATGTATGTTTATTTAATTGAAAATAGCTTTTATAAAATATTTTTAAGAAATCTGTCAAACAACAAAAAAAATTTTACACAGATCCATCCGAACATCATAAAATATTAATTTTTCCAAGAAAATAAGTCATTTTCCAAAAATAATTTTCCTAAAACTATTTTCAATGAAATAAATAAATCCTCAATATTTCAAATTGTAACAGTATTATGTGGTAGTTCACATATCATAAAACATTATAAAAACTAACAAATTCAAAATAAAGTTATAAAAAGATTTATAAAAAATTATTCATGTTAATAATGATGTAGTAGATCATTAGATTGTTATGTGAGTTGTGTTAAATGTTATTAAGTTAATGTTTAGAAAGCCGCTTTATAATTAGATATGAGTGTAATTTATTGTAATTACACAGGGGTGTGGTATATTTGGTTAATAATTGTAATTAGTGGGTCTTACTTAATTGGGTGTAAATCAATTATACTTTTCAATTCTTTGAGTATTGAAATAATTACATGGATAATTACTCTTAAATTCAATTAGCCAATGACTTTTTGAACACTCATACATGATTTAACTTTAAATGAGTATCTTTTATACAAGTTATGAAAATTATATTATAAGTATAAACATGTATGAATGCTTGGGATGATTATGAGTGCTATGATCATTAAGCTTAGGGTTTACTTCCTCTCCCAAACAACTGATCTGCTAAGAAAACCCTACATAGCAATTAATTAATCACACCTCCACCCACTTATCCCCCATAATAGGATTAGTTCCTCATGGATCTCATAAACCCAATGAACTTGATAAATAAGATGAACATTAAAAACAATTCAAGAAAAGAGTTTAAGAAAAATATTGAGATGTATTTGAATGAAGCACGAAATCCACAATATTCCGATCGCATTTACAAATCACGTTCTCCTAAGAACAGTAATTAAAAGAATTGTAAAATAAATCTAAAACCTAATAGAAAGAAAAACTAAAACTAAAATTACAGAGAAAAACTTAGAATATGAAAAGTTGTCTTTAAACAAGTGCTAATTGAGCATATTTATATATTTAGGGTAGTCGTCGTCGTCAACCCTAGGTTAGTTGATGTTTTTGTGTTTAATTTTCATTCCGCGGATCAATATGCGCCTGGCTCATAAGTAATCCCATATAGGGCCGGTGTCGTGACACCCTAGTGTTTGTGTCGCGACATTGAAGACAATATGCTCTGGTACAGAGGTGGCTTTAGGGGCATGTCGCGACATCTATTGGTTGTGTCGCGACACCAAAGACAAACTTGAGATTCTTGTATTCTGCTCCTTATGCTGCAACATTGAACTTCCAGTGTTGCGACATAGTGACCAGCCTTGAGCTCCTATGTCTTTGAATGGTTTCCTGCACACTCACTAAGTACGTTAGCTCTCCTTTAGGCCTCATTTGGCTCCTAAGGTCAATAATAGATTCAAAATACACTTTTTTTAATTGAATTTAAAGAAAAATATGAAAAATTAACTAAAACATAATAAAAATGCTCGTATTCAAGCTCATAAAGTATGAAAACTTGTTTAATCAGCTATGCCAAATTACGGCAGATTAAACTCCCCCATACTTAAGTCATTACTTGTCTTCAAGTAAGGCAAGATAGAAACAGAAAAATAAAAGACTACCCTTGAGCAAGTATAGTGCAAAAATTGGTTTCAAAGTACATAACTAGGCATTTTTATATTTACACATAATCTTGGCATGATATATAAATGATTTCACTTTCAATATCAAACACCTAAGTTCAGTATACTACAAAGTATACAGTCATTAAGGTTTTCAAATATATGAATCCATCCATAAATCATACAAGTAATTTAATTATCCTAATAGAATACAAATAGTCGTTATTGTAATTCTCAAAATAATGTCGATTCATGAATAAATTTACCTAGGTCACATATGGCTTTTCGGCTTGTAACTCTCTGAGGCTTAAGACATGTATGGAATTCAAGAACAGAAAGCATTCAAGCACAGAGATAGTTTGACACAATGTGTTGCTCCTTATTCTCCCCCTTTAATAACCCTTACCCGCTCATCACCTTATTTCTCCTTCTCTCACCTTCCTTATTTCTCAACATAGGAAGTCAGAATAATTTAGCAACTACAAGTAGCTCACGAGTTTTTATCTACTAATGACTAAGTTTTCTACTTTCGTGACTTTTCACCATTTTCTTTCTTTTTTCACACATCTCACTCATAATGCTTCTGATTTTTACACACCCTTTCCACTCGTTTTGACTTTCTTTCGAAATTTTCTTTTGTCTTGCACATATTGGCTAACCTATAATTACTATATCACACTGTTTCTTCCCATTTCACTCTGTTTTTACAAAATCCACTGTGATGTATCTACTTAACCCTCAATATGTATGGCTAGACGTTTATGTTCGTGAACTTCAAGACGAAGGAAAAAGGGTAAGTACAAATTAATGTTTTGGCTCTGGTTTTGCATGAAGGTTCATCAAGAAGAGTTTTCTGGCTCAAAATAGATACTAAGGATTGATAAATATGGTTAGTTTTTTGGCTCTGGGCCTATACCAAACAATGCCTTAGGTCATCCCTAGGTATCTCAATATTTACAAATTTAATTACATAAACAATCACAAATTCAATTATTTATCATAGATACTTGCATTCTTGTTTCCCTGCATTTTCTATATCATTTGGTATTGTCATATCCTATATATATATTAAATTGTAGTGCAAAAACAGAAACAAGGAAAGGTGTAGTCTAGTGATAGCAAGCCCCTAAGCTATCTAGGAGGTCTCTACTTCGAAACCCCTTGCCTTATTTTTTTATTAAATTTTTTGCACACTTTTCCCATGTGCATTAAAGCATTGCCATCCAACCCCCCACTGTTGCCTTAATTAGTTTGATTCATTTCCCCTTTTATGGGTCAAACTTGCCATAAGTTGGGGAGCATGATCCTCCTTTATGCTCCTATGTTCCCTCTCATTCCTTTTACCTCATCCTTACCAAAAATCAAGTGTTGACCACCCCGAAACACCTCATTGCTGTCCACCCCAATCATTCACTCTTTTTTTCTTTTCTTTTTCCTCTCATCTCTTCTCCTTTTTGACAAAATAAACACCACATTCAACAACCACCTAAAATTCCTCCACCGTGAGCTATAGCTTCACCACCGTCCAAGGGTCTCTTCTCCTCCTCTTTTATTTTGATCTCCTCCCTTCATAGCCACCGTCGCCACTGTGAGCCATTGTGAAACATCGTGAACCACAGTGGGAAAACCTTCCTCCACCACTTATTCTCTTTTCTCTCAATATTGTGATCGAACCCTCCCACTCTTTTTATTTTTTTCTCACCTCATTGGACCACCGCCGCTATCGTCGCCGATGCTATTTTTTTGTCGGGTTTCAAATTTTCCATTTTTCTTTCTCTTTTAATCTCTCCCATCTTTTCTAGGGATCAATCATCCTCTTTTATTTATTTTGTGACCAAGACTCATTGTAGATAGTTAAACCTCTCGCTTCTTTATCGAGATTCATCATCGACTTTGTTGTGTAATTGAGTAGTGTAAGTACATCAAAAGTATTGAGAATAGTCTTTTCTCTTTATATTTTCCCCTCACAGCCGAATGGTATTAAGATACTTTAATTTTTCATGTGTTTACATCTTGTACCTGTGTTCTTTGAAGGACCAAACGATACTAATCTAGAAAATCATTATTGTGACAACGAGGGCCTCAAATCTAAGTTTTGATCTAAGGGTAAGTAGTTGGTGAGATTTATTTTAATAATCAATCTTTAAGTAATAAACCATATCTGATGGATCTATACTAAAATAAATATTTGGTACATTAGATTCATCTACTAGGTTTAGATCCAAACGAAATCTCTTCTAATAGGATTGTGGTAATCGAATATACAATATAAGGTGTGGGATCTAAATCTATAATTTGAGTATAATAGGTCACTTTTATTTTTAATAATATGTTATAAAGAACTATTTTAAAGTACACAAAGTACTCTAAGAGGAGTTGAAAAACTCATCGAAAGGAAATCCAAGTAAGTGATGTTAATCCTTTAGTTTCATGAAAAGCATGATTTGTGATGTGTTGATGTATGTGATGATGACATGTGTGCAAATCTCATCTTTATGTTATGTGATATATGACTTAATTGATATGTTGATGATAAGTGTTATATATATGTGCGTGATGAGATCCATGATTTTATATGAAAAATATATTAAAGCATGCTAAAGTGTATAAAAAACGAATAATGTGTGATATGAGAAAATGTTAGCATGTTTACATGCATATGTGTAAAATGAAGAAATATGTGTTATTTGAGATTATAAGCATGATCACGTGAAAAATTTGAAATATGAATTATATGCCTTAAATTTGACAAATGGCCATATCACATGAATGGGTTGGGTCTTGTGAAATGTGGAACTTATGTGGTAGTTTATCTACGATTATGTGACTGTTATCGGCAATTATGTGGTAGCTTGTCTGTATGTGTAATGTGGTTGTTTATCGGTATATATGTGGTAGCTTGTCCATAAATGATGTGTTATTGGATGGATGGGTTATAGGGAACTTGAAATTGATGTGTAGCGGAGATGGGTTGGAAATTATTCAAAATGTGCATTGTTGCATGAGCATGTCGCGATATATTCGTGTATGCGTATTAGTGATGATCTGAGATTTCTATGAACATGATATATATGTTAAAATGGAAATGTTTAATTGATATGTTGATATGCATGATATAATATTTTGTTGATCTCACACTGGGCTTGTAAACTCGCCCATCTTTGGTGTATGTTTCAAGTAATCCTCTTAATTAGGACTCGGATGTGGATTCTCGGTGATGTTCTTAGATATAATCTTCTTAATAAATTATGGACTTTATACCATTGATAGATTTTTATGGACTTTTATTCGGGTTGGTTTTAAAAATTTTTTGGGACTTTATTTTAAATTATGGACCGTGGCATGCGGATTTTCCTTTTTGGACACGTTTAAATTATTGCATGGATTGTTATGTTGGATATTTAGTGTAACATCCCGAATTAGGGCCTAGTCGGAATAGTGGTTTCGGGAGCACAAATCTGACGGAATGATTTTGTAAAAATTTCGTTCGAAAATTTCGACGTTTGGGCACTCAATTTGGGCAAAAGGACTAAATTGTAAAAAGTGCAAAAGTTGAGTTCTACATGTTAGAGGTATCAAATTGTTATGAAATTTTAAATGGGAGGCCCTTAAATGGTAATTAGACCATTGTACAACTTTTTGGACAAAAATAGCCTTGGATGGATAAAATTTCAAAGAAAAGCAAAAAAGGCATTTTGGTCATTTAGGGGTAAAATGCATTAAAAGACAAATTTTAAAACCCAAATGTGTCCCTTTCTTCTCGTTTCAGTCGAATTTACCTAGGGCAGCCATGGTTAGGGATTGGCTAAGCTTCCAAGCTCAATAGTAAGTGATTCTGAGCCTTGTTTTTAATGTTCTTTACATTTTTGAAATCCCGGTAACATGCTCTAGCTATTTCTACCATTATTTTGAGCTAGGGTTTGTGTTTAAAAATTTACCCATGAATGAGATGCTTGTATTTTGATGTATAATGGTAGAAAATGAGTGTTGGGTGTTTAACAAACGACTTTTACTAAGTGATTTTCGATGAAAACGTCCAAAAGGACCGTTTTGTAAAAGTTGTAAAATTGGCAATAAATGGGTGATTTAGTGAAAATTGGGGGCTATCATAGTTATGAAAAATGATCAGCATGTCATAAAACATAAGAAAATAGGATGAAGTTTATTTTTGAGCATTGGGGAAAAAGTGCAAATATGCAAAAGTTTAGGGGTCAAAATGAAAATTTGTAAAAATATGATTTCTGGACCCCTATGAATAATGTGACTAATTAGTAGGCTAAATGTGATATTATGGATCAAGGAAAACAAGATTCGGGCTTAGAACGAGGTTGAACAAGGTTAAGCACAAACTCGAAATAAATAGTCGTACTCGAATCCGAGGTAAGTTCGTATGTCAATGATAATGCAATGATACTTGAACCTAAATTGATGTGTTAAAATTGTGTGATGGATATTTATTTAGTTGATATGAAGATTATATATTGTAACAAATGCCAAATTATAATTATATGCAATACCATGTTTATCTTATGGACTAATGTCTAAATAAACATGGAAATGTATTAAATTGGATGTACATTGCATGAGTGGCTATGCCTAATGAGATACTTGATGGAAAGAAAAAAAATCTCGATTGAATAAAAAGGGAAATTCGATGGATAAACCATGGCTTACATGACTTGAGATTGTGCATGTGTTGCAGAAAAGGATTTAGCCCGGACGGGTAATCTGTTGATCTCAACTATAGAAAAAATCTAGCCCGAACGGGTGTTCCTTAAGTGATTGAGCCTCCCGAAGAATATGTGTGCATTAAGGATTTAGCTCAGATGGGTAATCCGATTAGGGTCTGAATTTAGCTTGGACTGGTAATTCAGATCCGAGCTCATTAAAGGTGTTTGTCGTTATAAGGGATTTAGCCTGGACTGGTAATCTCGACACCACCTTATAAGTTCATGATATGGGATATTTAGCTTGGACTGGTAATATTGCCGTAAGATGTGAGGTTCACGGGAGTGCGCATATGAAATGATCACTTGTAAGAATTGACGGTGAATGGGATAGCCATCGAGATTCCGAGAAATTCAACGAGATTAATATGAGAAATGAAATTAAAGGTTCTTGCCATGATACATAATGTATGTTATATGATAATATTATGATGCGTGTGAGTTGTCATGTTTGGACGAGTGCAGTGCTAAATGATAGTACAGGTAAGTACATCGAAACCAATGAGCACGTGTTTGACATTTTAAATGAAATGGACTTATGACGATGGTGCAAATGAATAACTGATATTTATGAGAATAATTTCTATGACAAATTTGTGATGGCTATTTATCTTGTTGCACTAAGACAAATTTGGTACAGCAGCATTGGTCCGACTTTGAAAATCCACCAAAAATTGTGGAAATTGAATTAAAGACTGAATAAAATATGGAAATTGAATTCACATAAAGGAAACGGTGTAAGAAAAAGAATTCTGTATCATGAGATATTTGAATTCTTGTGAGACAAAGTCGGAGCGATTCCAGACTCCCCTGTCTCAACTTTGGAAAATCACTAGAAATTGTAAAAAAGAAAATAATTATGAGTTAAAATTCAGATGAATCAAATCCTTAATGAGTCTACTTTTAGGAGAAAGAGACGGGAACATTATCCGAGTCTTGTACTAGGAGATAAATAAATTTTAGTGAAGAAAGGTCGAAGCTGTCAAACAGCGAAACATGGGAGACTTCGAATAATAAACTGTACTTATTGGCTAAACCAAAAATTATGAAAATTTTATGATGAGAATAGATATGAGTCTAGTTTCTGGAAAAATTAACAGATATTAATTTGGAGTTCCTTAGCTCGAGTTATAAATAATTTATCGACTATGACTTGAGTAGATAGCTTGACTAGAATATGAATAAAAACATAATTATAGTTATTTTACTTAAGGAAACATGTTATTATAATGCTTATTATTTTCAAATGGACTTATTAAGCGTAAATCTTACTCCTCCCTTCTATTTTTTTTCTAGTTTTGACAGGTCAGCTCGTGGTTGGAGATCGTCGGAGGTAGCATCACACTATCGAGCCTTTACCCTTAGAGTATTGACATGTATATGTTAAACGTGTTCAAGTGAGTGGTATGTATAGGGACTTAGTTGTTCTATGATCGATGTTGTTGTGATTAGCCAAATGTATTAGCTTATAATGATTTGTTGTATGTAGCCATGAGATGTGGCTTATAATGATTTTGGCTTGTAAGCCTATTCATCCATGATATGTGTAAATGTCTTATGATGTGGGTACGTGATTATGCTTGTTCACTATGTATAAGAAGTATATGGCATATGTACATGGTGAATGCCTTAGGACCATTCGAGGTGGTCATGGCCATGGAATAAATGTGTGATATGGTAATAAGTTATTAGTGCCCTGAACATGAATGTTTAATTTATAAGTTAGTATAGGACACGGGTAGGCAACACGTGCATGTGCCATGGCTGTGTTTAAAAGTCAATGTTGCCCATGGACTAAGGGCATGGGCGTGCCCCAAGTCACACGGGCGTCTGAGTCTATACGACCCATCTATACGGGCATGTGACACTCCTAAGCTAGAAATTTTTAAGTTGCCCAAAGTTTACCGAATGTTTTTGGTTTTGTCCCGAGCCATCCTAATGTAGATTATAGGCCTCAATGGCCTGTATAAGGGACGATATGCAAATTTTCTAGAAGTTTTAATTTTTGGGTGAAATTTGGTGACCCGGTTTTGTATGTTTATGAATGTTTAAGTTAGGTAATGCCTCGAGCCCTGTCCCGGTGTTGGATATGGGTGAAGGGTGTTACATTTAGTGGTATCAGAGCTAGGTTTAGTCGGTTCTCAGACTAATCTAGCATATGTATGAGTGTTCAGCTATACATGCCACCGATCTGTGATAGTGTGATGTCTCCTGACGTGCATGAGAGCCATTTTGTTTAGAAAATGGTGCCCTCCAACCGAGCTATACTGACCATGTTTGATGAGAAGCTAAGGCATTCTGGTAAAGTACAGTTATGATAGCTTAAAATTTGAATAATATGAATAAAAGTTCATGATATGTATGCGATAACATATGAGATGAAAGTTTAAAACTGTGATGTATTTGTCCATGTTTGTTTGGCCTCTATAAAAGGTTATATGCCTGATTTGTTGGATTGAATGAATGAGATTAGTAGGCTGTCCAAAATCCAAAGAATACTTACCTAAGTATATTTGTTTAAATAAGATAACTGAAAAGTTCTTGTCATATGAACATGAATAAAAGTTTGCCTGAAGTGAATGATATGTTTATGAAAATGTTATTTTGATAATGAACTAGTGATATATGTATATGAGTATGAAAAATGAGTTAGGGACCTTACAACCCTACCCCCTTACCAAAGTGGTGTTTTGTGAAGGAATTTCACAAGAATCGTATTGAATAAGTCCACAAATATGAAACCAAAGGGTTCAGCTATCAAATGGTTATGAACACGATCAGAGATTAAATCGGGTTGATAAATAACGACAGGACTAGTAAGGTAAGATGTTGGGAAATGTATTAACTGGGAATTTCTTCAGAACTAAACTTCTTTAATGAGAAGCATAATGTGAGATTTACGATGGCATAAATAACTGAAGGAATAATGTTGAATGGTAAGATACTAGATTATTGCAGTCTTTTCCGAGGTATTCTGTTCTCGAAAATATTTTTACGGTTGCTGCCCTATTGATAAAATCCTTGATTTATGGGAGTGCTTCCTAATCATGATGTATAGACGAAAATATTGATCGCCTCACTGGTACATAATATGTATTGCTCAATGTCTCTCTAGCAGATCATTACATTCCATCTAATGGGACTTTATGAAATAATACGCACGATGATATAAATTTGTTTCTCCAATTTGATGCTCTATTCAATATAAGATAAATTATCGTTATTGCATTTAATCCTAGTAGGTTGGATTGATGTATTCTTCTGGACTTCTTTTCTCTGAGCAAGTATCAAGATCCTTCACATCTTTCTTATGAACATTTTTCTGGGTCTTTCATTATGATATGGTATCTTGGATTTCTGTACCTTGGATATCTTTATCTTGAATTCCTCTATCATGGATTTCTTTATTCTGGTTTTCTTGTTATCTTCATCTCGTAAAATTACCAATGATCACTTGTATCCAAGGTATGTTCTTCAACCTATGATGGCTATGTCGATTATAAACATGTTCCTGGTTTGATTATAGTAACGTGATGACCTCCGTATCTAGATTTCTCTAAATCTTCGTGTAAAGAACTGATATCAATAAAGGCATACATGATGAAAATTACAGTTTCAGTTTGTATGGCGGGTTCCTTTCCTCGAGTAAGTTAATCCAAGTTAATGCATTCAATTGAGGCATTTTTGTTATCTTAAGCTAATGCAATTGAAATGGACTTTGGTTAGTATGATAAGTGAGTTTGAATGGTTTCATGTCAGACTACCTATCAACTGAAAAAGAGGATCTTTTAAAATGTCATTTATTGATGATTAATACCGACTCAGTGGTTCAAGTGGTATTGATTATTATTTGAAAGATTAAATAAAGTATTCGTGTCTAGAATCAAGATTTTACCTCTCTTTGGGTAAAGGATAGATAGTCTGAATGAAAGTGCATATATATATCTTAAGAGACCCTAATACGATTTAAAGCTATTCTAAATGATAAAGTTTCCATCTTGTGAAAGTTGAATGGTCTATTACATGTTATTAAAGCTTTGAATGAGCGAGAATGTTATTGACCAAAGTCTTTGAACCGATGGGGTATGTGCTGAATAAAATTTTTTTTTCTTGAATTTCAATAATGTGTTATTGAATAAATTGTGATGTGTCCTAAGTCAATAAAGCAATGGGATGGCTACTGTATCTACTGTCCTAAAGGGAATTGAGTGTGAGATTGTGCAACTGACTTAAGTCGATTATTGCCTAATTCCTGAGAAGGGAAGAATGTGGTTACAAGTACTTGAAATAAAAATTTCGGGCTTATGTAAAAAGTTTGCAAGAAAAATCACAAGAGTAATACATTGATGATCAAGTTTAGAACTCGACATTTCTAATCTTTGTAATTGAATACATGAAAGGTTATCAGGACTATTGCTGAACATCGGGTGATATCAGAACGATCTTCGTCAGTAGTGATATTAGAATGGAAATGAAAACGGGATGATTATGGATTTCTTGTCAGGATTATTCTTATATTTGAAAGAGAAAAAGGACGTATGGATTTTTGGTTGACATATGATAAAATTTGCAAATCGTCTTGGTAAATGTTAAATTTGCCCAACGGGTTAATGGAATCATGTATTGATGAGAGTATCAGATTTCTTGGGAAGCTAGTCATGGTTAATTGGATTGGGATACGGACTTTCATATATCATGAGTTATTGGGAAAGCTAAATAAGACCCTGGATTTCAATAAAGGCTAAAGTAAAAGGTTAATTAGCACTAATTATGAGATAGTAAAGATTATGAGAAACTAAACCACTCTTCTGGTAAGATTTTCTGGGACGAAATTCCTTAAAGGGGGGAGAAATGTAACATCCCGAATTAAGGCCTGGTCGGAATAGTGGTTTTGGGACCACAAATTTGATGTAATAAAATGTATTTTATTATATTTTTATGGTATACGATTTCACGGAATGATTTTGTGAAAATTTCGTTCGAAAATTTCGACGTTTGGGCACTCAATTTGGTTAAAATGACTAAATTATAAAAAGTGCAAAAGTTGATTTCTACATGTTAGAGGTATCAAATTGTTATGAAATTTTAAATGGGAGGTACTTAACTGGTAATTAGACTATTGTATAACTTGTTGGAAAAAAATGGCCTTGGATGGATAAAATTTCAAAGAAAGGCAAAAAGGGCATTTTGGTCATTTAGGGGTAAAATGCATTAAAAGACAAATTTTAAAACCCAAATGTGTCCCTTTCTTCTTGCTTCAGCCGAATTTACATAGGGCAGCCATGGTTAGGGATTGGCCATGCTTCCGAGCTCAATATTAAGTGATTCCGAGCCCCGTTTTTAATGTTCTTTACATTTTTGAAATCCCGGTAACATGCTCTAGCTATTTCTACCATTATTTTGAGCTAGGGTTTGTGTTTAAAAATTTACCCATGAATGACATGCTTGTATTTTGATGTATAATGGTAGAAAAGGAGTGTTGGGTGTTTAATAAACGACTTTTACTAAGTGATTTTCGATGAAAACGTCTGAAACGTCCGTTTTGTAAAAGTTGTAAAATTGGCAATAAATGGGTGATTTAGTGGAAATTGGGGGCTGTCATAGTTATGAAAAATGACCAGCATGTCATAAAACATAAGAAAATAGGATGAATTTTAATTTTCGAGCATTGGGGAAAAAGTGCAAATATGCAAAAGTTTAGGGGTCAAAATGTAAATTTGTAAAAATATGATTTTTGGACCCCTATCAATAATGTGACTAATTAGTAGGCTAAATGTGATATTATAGATCAAGGAAAACAAGATTCGGGCTTAGAACGAGGTTGAACAAGGTTAAACACAAGCTCGAAATAAATAGTCGTACTCGAATCCGAGGTAAGTTCATATGTCAATGATAATGCAATGATACTTGAACCTAAATTGATGTGTTAACATTGTGTGATGGATGTTTATTTAGTTGATATGAAGATT
Source organism: Gossypium hirsutum (assembly GCF_007990345.1). NCBI lineage: Eukaryota > Viridiplantae > Streptophyta > Magnoliopsida > Malvales > Malvaceae > Gossypium > Gossypium hirsutum. The sequence continues at coordinate 65,655,646 of NC_053425.1, read as the reverse complement.
ATATATTGTAACAAATGCCAAATTATAATTATATGCAATGCCATGTTTATCTTATGGACTAATGTCTAAATAAACATGGAAATGTGTTACATTGGATGTACATTGCATGAGTGGCTATGCCTAATGAGATACTTGATGGAATGAAAAAAAATCGCGGTTGAATAAAAAGGGAAATTCAATGGATAAACCATGGCTTACATGACTTGAGATCCTGCATGTGTTGCAGAAAAGGATTTAGCCCGAACGGGTAATCCGTTGATCTCAAATATAGAAAGGATCTAGCCCAGACGGGTGTTCCTTAAGTGATCGAGCCTCCTGAAGAATATGTGTGCATTAAGGATTTAGCTCGGATGGGTAATCCGATTAGGGTCTGAATTTAGCTTGGACTGGTAATTCAGATCCGAGCTCATTAAAGGTGTTTGTCGTTATAAGGGATTTAGCCTGGACTGGTAATCCCGACATCACCTTATAAGTTCATGATATGGTATATTTAGCCTGGACTGGTAATCCTGTCGTAAGATGTGAGGTTCACGGGAGTGCGCATATGAAATGATCACTTGTAAGAATTGACGTTGAATGGGATAGCCATCGAGATTCCGAGAAATTCAACGAGATTAATAAGAGAAATGAAATTAAAGGTTCTTGCCATGATACATAATGTATGTTATATGATAATATTATGATGCGTGTGAGTTGTCATGTTTGGACGAGTGCAGTGCTAAATGATAGTATAGGTAAGTACATCGAAACCAATGAGCACGTGTTTGACATTTTAAATGAATTGGACTTATGACGATGGTTCAAATGAATGAATGATATTTATGAGAATAATTTCTATGACAAATTTGTGATGGTTATTATCTTGTTGCACTAAGACAAATTTGGTACAGCAGCATTGGTCCGACTTTGAAAATCCACCAAAAATTGTGGAAATTGAATTAAAGACTGAATAAAATATGGAAATTGAATTCACATAAAGGAAACGGTGTAAGAAAAAGAATTCTGTATCATGAGATATTTGAATTCTTGTGAGACAAAGTCGGAGTGATTCCAGACTCCCCTGTCTCAACTTTAGAAATTCACTAGAAATTGTAAAAAAGAAAATAATTATGAGTTAAAATTCATATGAATCAAATCCTTAATGAGTCTACTTTCAGCAGAAAGAGACGGGAACATTATCCGAGTCTAGAATCAAGATTTTATCTCTCTTTGGGTAAATGATAGATAGTTTGAATGAAAGTGCATATATATATCTTAAGAGAACCTAATACGATTTAAAGCTATTCTAAATGATAAAGTTTCCATCTTGTGAAAGTTGAATGGTCTATTACATGTTATTAAAGCTTTGAATGAGCAAGAATGTTATTGACCAAAGTCTTTGAACCGATGGGGTATGTGCTGAATAAAAATTTTTTTTCTTGAATTTCAATAATGTGTTATTGAATAAATTGTGATGTGTCCTAAGTCAATAAAGCAATGGGATGGCTAATGTATCTACTGTCCTAAAGGGAATTGAGTGTGAGATTGTGCAACTGACTTAAGTAAATTATTGCCTAATTTCTGAGAAGGGAAGAATGTGGTTACAAGTACTTGAAATAAAAATTTCGGGCTTATGTAAAAAGTTTGCAAGAAAAATCACAGGAGTAATATATTGATGATCGAATTTAGAACTCGACATTTCTAATCTTTGTAATTGAATACATGAAAGGTTATCAGGACTACTGCTGAACATCGGGTGATATCAGAACGATCTTCGTCAGTAGTGATATTAGAATGGAAATGAAAACGGGATGATTATGGATTTCTTGTCAGGATTATTCTTATATTTGAAAGAGAAAAAGGATGTATGGATTTTTGGTTGACATGATAAAATTTGCAAATCGTCTTGGTAAATGTTAAATTTTCCCAACGGGTTAATGGAATCATGTATTGATGAGAGTATCAGATTTCTTGGGAAGCTAGTCATGGTTAATTGGATTGGGATACGGACTTTCATATATCATGAGTTATTGGGAAAGCTAAATAAGACCCTGGATTTCAATGAAGGCTAAAGTAAAAGGTTATTTAGCACTAATTATGAGATAGTAAAGATTATGAGAAACTAAACCACTCTTCTGATAAGATTTTCTGGGACGAAAATCCTTAAAGGAGGGAGAAATGTAACATCCCGAATTAAGGCCTGGTCGGAATAGTGGTTTTGGGACCACAAATCTGACGTAATAAAATTTATTTTATTATATATTTATGGTATACGATTTCATGGAATGATTTTGTGAAAATTTCGTTCGAAAATTTCGACGTTTGGGCACTCAATTTGGTTAAAAGGACTAAATTGTAAAAGGTGCAAAAGTTGATTTCTACATGTTAGAGGTATCAAATTTTTATGAAATTTTAAATGGGAGGTACTTAACTGGTAATTAGACTATTGTATAACTTGTTGGACAAAAATGACCTTGGATGGATAAAATTTCAAAGAAAGGCAAAAAGGGCATTTTGGTCATTTAGGGGTAAAATACATTAAAAGACAAATTTTAAAACCCAAATGTGTTCTTTTCTTCTTGCTTCAGCCGAATTTACATAGGGCAGCCATGGTTATGGATTGGCCAAGCTTCCAAGCTCAATATTAAGTGATTCCGAGCCCCGTTTTTAATGTTCTTTACATTTTTGAAATCCCGGTAACATGCTCTAGCTATTTCTACCATTATTTTGAGCTAGGGTTTGTGTTTAAAAATTTACCCATGAATGACATGCTTGTATTTTGATGTATAATGGTAGAAAAGGAGTGTTGGGTGTTTAATAAACGACTTTTACTAAGTGATTTTCGATGAAAGCGTCTGAAACGTCCGTTTTGTAAAAGTTGTAAAATTGGCAATAAATGGGTGATTTAGTGGAAATTGGGGGCTGTCATAGTTATGAAAAATGACCAGCATGTCATAAAACATTAGAAAATAGGATGAAGTTTAATTTTCGAGCATTGGGGAAACAGTGCAAATATGCAAAAGTTGAGGGGTCAAAATGTAAATTTGTAAAAATATGATTTTTGGACCCCTATGAATAATGTGACTAATTAGTAGGCTAAATGTGATATTATAGATCAAGGAAAACAAGATTCAGGCTTAGATCGAGGTTGAACAAGGTTAAGCACAAGCTCAAAATAAATAGTCGTACTCGAATACGAGGTAAGTTCATATGTCAATGATAATGCAATGATACTTGAACCTAAATTGATGTGTTAACATTGTGTGATGGATATTTATTTAGTTGATATGAAGATTATATATTGTAACAAATGCCAAATTATAATTACATGCAATACCATGTTTATCTTATGGACTAATGTCTAAATAAACATGGAAATGTGTTACATTGGATGTACATTGCATGAGTGGCTATGCCTAATGAGATACTTGATGGAATGGAAAAAAAATCTCGGTTGAATAAAAAGGGAAATTCAATGGATAAACCATGGCTTACATGACTTGAGATCCTGCATGTGTTGCAGAAAAGGATTTAGCCCGGACGGGTAATCCGTTGATCTCAAATATAGAAAGGATCTAGCCCGGACGGGTGTTCCTTAAGTGATCGAGCCTCCCGAAGAATATGTGTGCATTAAGGTTTTAGCCCAGACGGGTAATCCGATTAGGGTCTGAATTTAGCCTGGACTGGTAATTCAGATCCAAGCTCATTAACGGTGTTTGTCGTTATAAGGGATTTAGGCTGGACTGGTAATCCAGACATCACCTTATGAGTTCATGATATAGGGGATTTAGCCTGGACTGGCAATCCTGTCATAAGATGTAAGGTTCGCAGGAGTGAACATATGAAATGATCACTTGTAAGAATTGACGGTGAATGGGATATCCATCGAGATTCTGAGAAATTCAACGAGATTAATATGAGAAATGAAATAAAAGTTTCTTGCCATGATACATAATGTATGTTATATGATAATATTATGATGCCTGTGAGTTGTCATGTTTGGACGAGTGCAGTGCTAAATGATAGCACAGGTAAGTACATTAAAACCCATGAGCACGTGTTTGACATGTGAAATGAAATGGACTTATGATGATGGTGCAAATGAATGAATGATATTTATGAGAATAATTTCTATGACAAATTTGTGATGGTTGTTATCTTGTTGCACTAAGATAGATTTGGTATAGTAGCATTGGTCTGACTTTGAAAATCCACCAAAAATTGTGGAAATTGAATTAAAGACTGAATAAAATATGGAAATTGAATTCACATAATAGAAACGGTGTAAGCAAAAGAATTCTGTATCATGAGATATTTGAATTCTTGTGAGACAGAGTAGGAGTTATTCCAGACTCCCCTGTCTCAACTTTGGAAAATCATTAGAAATTGTAAAAAAAAAATTATGAGTTAAAATTCATATGAATGAAATCTTTAATGAGTCTACTTTCAGGAAAAAGAGACGGAAACATTATCCTAGCCTCGTACTAGGATATAAATAAATTTTAGGGAAGAAAGGTCGAAGCTGTCAAACAACGAAATAGGGGAGATTTTGAATAATAAACTGTACTTATTAGCTAAACGAAAAATTCTGAAAATTTTATGATTAGAATAGATATGATTCTAGTTTCTTAGAAAATTAACGAATATTAATTTGGTGTTCCTTAGCTCGAGTTATAAATGATTTATCGACTATGACTCGAGTAGACAGCTTGACTAGAATATGAATAAAAGCATAATTATAGTTATTTTACCTAAGGAAACATGTTATTATAATGCTTATTATTTTCATATGGACTTATTAAGCGTAAACCCCTTTCCATTTTTTTCTAGTTTTGATAGGTCAGCTCGGGGTTGCAGATCGTCGGAGGCAGCATCACACTATCGAGCCTTTACCCTTGGAGTATTGACATGTATATGTTAAACGTGTTCAAGTGAGTGGCATGTATAGAGACTTAGTTTTTCTATGATCGATGCTGTTGTGATTAGCCATATGTGTTGGCTTATAATGATTTGTTCTATGTAGCCATGAGATATGGCTTATAATGATTTTGGCTTGTAAGCCTGTAAATGTCTTGTGATGTGGGTATGTGATTATGCTTGTTCACTATGTATAAAAAGTATATGGCATATGTACATGGTGAATTCCTTAGGACCATTCGAGGTGGTCATGGCCATGGAATAAATGTGTGATATGGTAATAAGTTGTTAGTGCCCTGAACATGGATGTTTTGTAACACCCCGAACCCGAAACCGACACCGGAGTCGAACACGAGGTGTTAACTGACTTTAACCTCTTATAAAATTTATTTTCCAGGCACTGCCCAATCTGTGTACTAGTCGTTTTAAAAATCATATCTTGACTTTCGTAACTCGAAAATCAGTTTCGTGATTTTTCCCAGAAACTAGACTCATGTGCCCATCTATGTATTTTTTTCTAGAATTTTTGGTCGGGCCAATTAGTACAGTTTATTAGTCAAAGTCTCCCATGTTGCAGGGGTCGACTACACTGACCTTTGCCCATTACGACCTGGATATCTCCCTGAACGGGGCTTCAATACTGATGCCGTTTGTTTCTTTGAAAACTAGACTCAGAGAGGAATCTGTACATATATGGTACGACCCCTAATTATCTCTGGTTAATTTATATTGAATTTCCAAAGTCGGAGCAGGGAATCCAGAAACCGTTCTGGCCCTGTCCCACAAAAATCTGATTATCTCTTAATATACTGCCCATATGATCTTTTCGTTACTTCCTCATGAAAACAGACTCATCGAGCTTCGATTACATAATTTATTCATCAATTAATTCCACTCCTACTATTTTTAGTGATTTTTCAATCTCATGACACTGCTGCTGCCAGCATCTGTTACGAAAGTAACTAGGTCCATTTCATGCCTACCCTTGATCCAACTCAATCGAACATTCGTGCCATTTTCGCATGGCTTAAAGTTTACATGCCAAAGTTCAAACACAACGTAATAGCTTATACATGCCAAAATGTTCTTCTAAGCCAACTAAGAAGAAAGTACCAAAACTTGCTATCCGGTGTGATGACTTCGATGACGGCCTGACCCCGCAAAAAATAGATGAGTCCAAGCAACCTATAATGGGTGACAAGGAAACACCGAGTGAGTTTATAACTCAGTAAGTCATAAGCAATGCACTACCATCCATCAATAACATTATCACAAGAGGAAACAAAATGGAACGAGACAATTTACTCCATCCATACCGAACCATACCATAGTTCCTCCAACCTATCGATTCAGTTTCATATCAATTCATGCATTCACATTCCATATACTCATCAATAGGACATTGAGGCAATTTCATAAATCAATTTATTTTCGTTACAATCAAACGACTAAACGGCCTTTCACCCATCCTACGATAAATTTTATGTACGTGACTTCAAGTATATTTGTCACATAGGTTCAAACTTACCGAGCTCAACACCAAGTATAAGCATAGCACCTATTAGCCATGTACTCAAGACACTTACCCGATCCGCTGTCCGCGATCGACTCAATAGTGTCGTACACATAGTGTCCATAATGATTCACGAATGTATATTGAGTCCGCACACTCAGTGCTATATAATCAACTCGCACACTTAGTGCTACGTAATCAAATCGCACACTTAGTGCTACATAGTCAAACTCGCACACTTAGTGCCGCATGGTCAATTCGCACACTTAGTGCATCATATTCATTTCGCACACTTAGTGCAACATAGTCAAATCGCACACTTAGTGCTGTACAATTTAATCCCGCGCACTTAGCGCCAATCTCATGGTCATAAATGGTTATACCCGCACGTTTAGTGCCGAGATCAACAACTCAGTACATCTTACCTCTTTTCTTTTCATTCAACAATTTCATCATCACATACGTACATGCATATATATATATATGTATATTTATTCATTCCATTCAGCATCAATACATAAACATTATGACCATTTGAAATAATACCAACTACATGCTTAATGACTTACCTTGTGTTGGGTAAGACAGTTCCAACTCGGCTACTCAGTGATCTTTTCTTTGCCTTTATCGGATCTAGTTCCCTTTTGCTCTTGAGCTTAAGTTCAACAAAATTTAAAATAGTCATTAATCGACTATTCAAGTATTACTTTCAGAATAATATATATATTGATTTGACTTTCACACACATAGATTATAGTAAGCTTTATAATAATCAATAAATAACTCATTGGCAAATTTTCATTAATGTTTACAACAAAATCACATATTCACTACGAGCTGTTTTCCTGAGCAGTAGTCGCTAAATTGTTTATAACTGGAGCTACAAAACTCCAAATCACTAGCCGTTAATTTTCCCTGAATATAGACTCGTATATCTTCCATCCATAAAATTATCAGAATTTTAGGCTTGGCCAATCAATACCAGATTTTTCTTAAAGTTTCCCCTGTTTCACTGTTTGACTATTCTGACCACTTTTCACTACGAATCAAATTTCTCATTTTACAGAATTCAAAATGTGTTGTAGTTGATCTCATTTGAAACTAGACTCATTAAGGAGTCTAAGCATATAAATTCTATCTTATAATCATTTTAGTACAATTTATAATGATTTTCTAAAAACAGAACAGGGAATCTAGTAGTCATTTTGACTCAGCCCCACAATACTTCAAATATCTCAAGATCGGTAACTCTTTTGTTTTTATAGTTTCTTTTGTAAGAAAATAGACTCTTCAAGCTTTAATGGCATAATTCACTCAGCTTCTAATTCAACTCCTACAAATTATGGCGATTTTCCAAAATCACCTTACTGCTGCTGTCCCCAAACAGATTATTACCAAATCAAATACTAACATTAGCATTCCACCTTAATAGCTAGCTTACCAAGCCTTAATTTAACATATAATTCACACATATCACATTCAGCTATATATACATTTATCATATTTCCATTTCAGCATATATAGCTAACATTTATTCCGAAATTTTAATATCTAATTGCTTATAAACTTTCTTCGGATGTCGTCGACTAAATGATCGGCTACTCAACTACTTTCGATTTTCCCCGATCTAAATCCAATTCCTTGGTTTCTTGATCTTAACATATTCAAATAAATCTCATTTTAACATATTTTCATTCAATTTAGTCTAATAACGCATAAATGGGTAAATTACATTTTTACCCCTAATATTTCGCACTTTCACAATTTAGTCTTTGTTCCACAAAACACAAAATACACAAAGTTTGGTCACACTCCTTAAGGGCCGAATCTTCCTAGTACCCATATAAGTCCATACATTTCATTTATTTCACCTTTGAGTCCTTCAAAAATTTATTTTTGTAATTTAGCCCTAACTACTCAAAATCACCAAAAACTTCAACACAAAACATATTAATCTTTAACATATCTTTCACTTTTCATCAACAACTATCAAAAAGCTCAAGCACTCATCAATGGCAAAACACAAAATCATCATCAATCCACAAAATTGAACCATGGGTTTTTAGAACTCAAGTCAACTACTAAAACATGCATGCATCTCAAGAACAACATCAAACATACCTTAGTCTAGCAAACCACCATAGCCGATTTTCTCAAGCTCTTCCCCTTCCTTTCTTTCCTCTATTCGGCCAAAGGTGTTCAAGAATGAACACATTTTTTTTTTGTTTTCTTTCTTCAACTCACGGCAACAAGGGGGGGGGTATGGATGAGACCATTTTTTTTCATCACCCTTCCTTTCATTGTTTAATTACCATGCTCTTTATTTTATTTTTCTTAGCATACATCACTAGCATAACATGTTGGTGACATGTTTCCACCCATAGCATGGCCAGCCACTATGCTTTAATTTGGCTAATTTGACATGCAAGGACAAACACTTTCCCACATATATTAATGGGCCACTTGAACACTTGCCTAGCATATTTCTAAATTGTCTCACATAAGTCCCTACTAATAAATTCCACATACACTGACCAAATTAAAGTATGGAACTATCACACAAGCATTTACGCACATCATAAACACAGAATATAATCTTTAATTATTTATAAGACTCGGTTTTGTGGTCCCGAAACCACTTCCCGACTAGGGTCAATTTTGGGCTGTCACATGTTTAATTTATAAGTTAGTATAGGACACGGGTAGGCCACACGGGCGTGGGCCATGGCTGTGTTTAAAAGTCAGTGTTGCCCACGGACTAAGGGCATGGGCCTGCCCCAAGTCACACAGGCGTGTGAGTCCACACGACCCATCTATATGGGCATGTGACACTCGTAAGCTAGAAATTTTTTAGTTGCCCAAAGTTTACCGAATGTTTTCGGTTTTGTCCTGAGCCACCCTAATGTAGATTATAGGCCTCAATGGCCTGTATAAGGGACAATATGCAAATTTTCTAGAAGTTTTAATTTTTGGGCCAAATTTGGTGACTCAGTTTTGTATGTTTATGAATGTTTAAGTTTGGTAATGCCTCGAGCCCTGTCTCGGTGTTGGATACGGGTGAGGGGTGTTACATTTAGTTTTAAAATGATCATTATACGTTTTTAAGAATTAATATCCACTACAAATGAGTGTTTTTTTAAAACTATGTTATACGACAAGTATTTTAAATAAAAGGAACAAATAATTTTATTTAAAAAGACATGATATTTTCAAATTGACATGTTTCAAGGACAAATGGATTTTTCTTATGAAAATGTTTTGGCCATCATCATGGCCCATGTAATTGCTCAGATTGGGCTGTAACGTCTAGGCCCGATTTGAGGGGTTACATGTATATTCAATTACTCAATGCCTATTTATAGTGTAATATATAGAACTTAGTCGTCTAATAATAAAAATTTTAAAATCATTCATTATCATGCTAAATTTATAGTAAATGCAATCAACCTATGTAAATGCTTCTAACCAATCACTTGTTTTTCTACAAGCTCAAGCACACATTTGACAATAACAAGTTAAAAAAAGAGAAGCATAAAAATTAAAACATATTTCCTATGTTACCCCCAAACTTTAGTTAGCACATTGTTTCTAATGTGCAACCTTGAATAGATAAGGAAAGAAGTTACTTGATCGATGATGACATTAGAATGGTCTAATGGTGGGTGTTTTTGTCCTTGTTTGTTTTAAGCTCAAAATTGTTGTGCTTTTTTCATGTGGGGTTTCTACACAAAAGACTTGAAACAGAAAAACAAAACAAATAAAAATCTACTATTAATTCTATCACAAATAAAAATATATTGTTAATTCTATCCTAAAATGAAAAAAAATAAAAAACTATCCCAAAATTAATACAATCATCAAAAATAAAAATTAAGAGTTTAATCGTCCTCTGCTTCCTCAAAATCCATCTCCTCTCCTTTCTTATCCCCACTTTCTTCTTGTTCGTCAATCTTTTGCTCCTCTTCTTTATACTCAGAATGTGTCGGGCCAAACATATCTAGCGGATAGTTTGGTACTCTCATGTTATTCTACCACGTATTCTTGGAAAACCAAGCCCGTCTCTTGAATCAACTATATCATCCAATCCAACTTTGGGTTGATGCTCTCGCCAATTTCTTATTGAGTTGTTGGCCTTGCTTGTCGTTTAATTAAAGTTAGGACATCCATCTTCTCTTTTCGACGCTTGTTCCAATTTTTTATTTGTTTTTTTCAAAGCTCTGTATATTGTGTGTAAAGTGTATCTTCTATAATACTTCTAGAAAGCTTCATAGACTGCTCGATAGTCATCATTAGAATGTTGACTCTCTTGTACAGGGCCGTCACTAAATGGGGAAAAAAAATCTTGCTCTTTAGCCACTAATGCACCTTTTCATGTAATTGTATACCCATGTCCTGATGCATACCTATTTTTTTTCTATAAAACAACATAAAGCAAAACAGCTCGAAAGGTATTGACATTAGAGACATTTAAAGCAAGTGTAACTCATGTGCACACAAATTGAATCCATATTTGGCAATAGGGAACATTATTTCCTGATTGAAAGAAGTGGGAATTTCAGTACTAGGGCGACACTTCCATTCACCCCTACCCTCTGTTAGGTAATTTATAACATTATCCATATTTATATCTTTGAAATATTCCAAATCGATTTCTTCCACAAAATCATTTTCATAGTTTGGAGCATTTTAAAATTCACAAATAATTCGTGGGGTAACTGTTACTTCTTTCCCTCGTACAAGTACCATTTCCTACGTGACACATTCTGTTCTTTTAGACTCTTGGTCTCGAAAAGATGCATAAAATTCTTATACTACTAGGACCATAGTGGAATCTTTTGGGATAACGAAAAAAGTTCCCACCTATGATATCTTACTAAGGGTCATAATTCCTAACATAAAACCATTGGCAGTTAAAACCTCCATTCTTGAATAAATGTTATCCCTTGAAGTTCAAAAATGTATTTTTCAATGTTTTGATTTGGGAAATTAGAGGGGATTGTAGCCATTGATGGTTCGGGTTCATTAGTTCTCCTAGATTTTCTCGGAGGCATATTCGATATTTTTAAATCTAGAATAGCTAAAAAAAGTTCAAACAAAAATCAATGAAACAATAAAATAAGATATGAACTCTTAACCTCGGTTTATTTTGTTTCTAATTCTTCATGAAGATTGTGTTGATGTAACACCTTTACATTTTACTTCCGTTCTTGCACCACTTGGAATCAAAAGAAATAAAAATTTGAGTAGAAAAAGGATTTTTAGGGTTTAAGAAATTTGAGAGGTTTTTAAAGGGTTTAAATGTTGTTAAGGTTTTAAAACTAAGTAGGAATGAGTTTAGGTTAATTTTTTTATGTTTTTAAGATTTAAAATCAGGTTAAAACAAGTTAGAAACTGACAAGTTGCATAATGAGTTGAGTTGACCATGAAAAAAATTACAGCTATGTCACAACAAAGGGGTTCCGTGTCGTGACAGCCCTAGCAGAATGCTGATGTTGCGACATTAGGGTTTGATGTTGCAACAGACCTTGGAATTTTAAAGCCCTAGGGTATTCTTCTTGTTGTGTCGCGACACAAAGGTACTGTGTTTGGACATCAAGCCAATTTGCTTGATTTCTTGAGTCTGTCGTCAGTGTTGCGACACAAAGGTGCTGTGTTGTGACACCGACTCTGTATCATCCCCAATTCTAAATTTTTAAAGTGTTTCGATTTAGATTAAACATCAATTTAAATAAAGATTATATTCTAAATTATTGGTTAGTTAAAAGTAAAATAATATACATAAAGTTAAAATTCAGTTCAAAAATGTCAAGTCTTGCTGCTAGATTCATCTGTCAGTCCTATTAACGCACACGTGCATGCTCCTTTGGTTTTGTTTCTATCGGTATTGGTTTGACATCCATCGTGCGACTCCACCTTTCTTCACTTATCTTGTTCTCTGAATTTGTTTTTTCAACCTGCACTAATTAGAAAAAAAAACTTTCCTAGTTCAAGGTAATTAGGGTTTTGTATATATATTTCGTAACATTATCCTTAATATTTTCCTATTTACCTCATTTTGTTGATGAACACATTTAAAATTTTTTCCTCACTATTGATCCTCATAGTTAACTCATTATTTTCTAGGTCAGTGGTGGACCTTAAGGTTGCTAACAACGGTTTATCCAACAGAATGGGTATCTCCCGGTCCTCTTCAAAATCTAGATTTACGAAATCAATCTGAATGATAAAACTTCGCACTTTCACTAACACATCTTCAAGTACCCCTTTTAGTTGTACTGAACATTTATCGACTAACTGTAATGTGATCTGGGTATTTTTAAGCTCCTTTAACTTAAGTTTTTCATATACAAATAAGGGCATTAAATTAATATTGGCTCTTAAATCACACAAAACCTTACTATAGTGAATATCTCCTATATCTATAGGTATTGTAAAACTCCCTAGATCTTTTAACTTTGGGAAAATCTGTTTAGATATTATCACACTATAAGATGCATCTATTAACGTGCTCTCCTGTTTTAAATTTCTTACTACTAGACATAAGTTCTTTTAAATACCTGGCGTATTTAAGAACTTTTTCAATTAACTCTATTAAAGGGAGGTTAACATTTAAAGATTTAAATAAGTTTAGGAAACTTATGAACTCTACTTCATCTTGTTTTCACTTATCTTCTAACCGTGAAGGGAATGGGTCCCTTATTAGTGAAGATTTTTTGATTGGATCTTTATCTGGCTCAATTGTCGACTCGACTACTCCTTTAGGATTTGGTTCAGTTTTAGCTGGTTGAGGGTTCTCTTAAAGATATTCAGAATCCTCTTTCTTCTCCTATTGAGTCAAGTTTTTTGGGCTACCCAATACTTTACTCGAGTAAAGCACAATTTCTTTTACTTGCTCATTCTCTTCCCTTCAAGGATTAATCTATGTATTGCTTGGGATTCTGGTGCCAATTTGCCTATTAATATCTCCCATCATGCTCATCAATTGGCTCATTTGATCTTCAAGCTTAGTCAACATTTCTATCATATTGATGCACTCAGACTACACCTGTTTTACTTTGGTCCTTATTAACTACATTTCCCCCTTGATCCGATCCAGGCATTGACCACATATAGTATGGTCATTTAGGTTGGCCCTTTCCTGAGGCTTCTGTAAATAGGAATGTTGGTAAGTATTATTTTTAGCAGGATTAGCATTATCACCTCCTCCCTGGTTTCCACCTGTCTTAGGTTTGGGTGATCTATCCAACCAAGATTGTAAGTATTCCAAGAAGGGTTTCCACCCTTATTCCCAATGTAGCTATAACACCCCTAACCCATATCCATTGTCAAAATAGGGTTACGAGGCATTACCGATCAATTACAGCATACATCTTACATTTCTCACATGAAAATCCATTAACATATAAAAATCCATCAAACATAATCACATTGTCCCTTATAAGGCTCTACGAGACCTTAAATCATGCTTGGAAGAAGTTCAGGACTAAACCGATAAAATTTGCCAACTTTGTGAAACTTATAAAATTTTCAAACACTCATGGGTCACACGCCCATGTGAATAGGCCGTGTGCCTTACACGGCCATCAGATACACCCATGTCTCAAACCGTGTGACAATAGGGCATACATACTGGCTTGCACCACACGGCCGAGGACATGCCTATGTGCCATGGCCTTGGGAAATCTGGAGAGGTTACTAACTTGGGTCACACGGCCAGCCACATGCCCAAGTGCCACTCGTTTGTCACACACGGCCAGTAGACATGCCCGTGTGTCTAGGCCATGCCAAACCTGCAGGGTATATTGACTTAATTCGAAGTGTAACGCCCCAAAAATCCGGAAACCCAAAAGTCCTGAAATCTTGAAATTTCTTTTTTTTTTGTACTTAGCAATTTCGGTTAAGTATTAATTACGCAAGGGTAGGTCTTGGTTAGGGTTTGAGTTCAAATTAAGGGTTAGAAGAAATTATAATTTAATTATTAAAAGAATCAAGGTTGGCAAGTAATTGGACTTTTAAATAAAGATAGGGGAAAATAGCATCAAAAAGCCTTGTGGAGGAGTGGCTAAGTGACGCCACTTAGAGTGTAAGGAGGTGGGGTTAATAGCTGGCAAGGAGGTCCAAGATTTGAATCCTATCTTAGTGTTTTTAAAAGTTTAATTTTGGCCTTCTAGAAGGTTGGAAGTGGTGTGGAAATGGACTCCAAGGGTAGTGTTCAGGAGAGAAATCTGAGGAAAAGATCAAGGGTTTATTAAGGAGAAAAACGAGGAGACAAGAAGTGAGGAGCAAGTGGAGTCAAAATGGGAACTTGGGCTTGAGGAGTTCGGCCATAAGGGTTATAAATAGGTGCCGAATGCAAGGGTATGAAGCTAATGCCGAAATATTTTTCTCACCTTGTTGCCAGAAACCCTCTTCCCTAAAAGCTGAAAACCCTTATGTTTTCTTCCTTTTCTTTGTGTCGATTTCTCCAAAAGTCAAAAACCATGATTCTCTTTTTTATTTTCCTTGTGCCGATTTCTTTGTTTCACTTTTGGGTTTAGCCGATTCTTCTTCCTCTCTCCCTTGGTGCCGAATAAGCAATTGTTGCCATTCAAATCTCTAGAGCCGAATACTCTTTGATCGAATCTAGTGTAAGTGTTACTCTTCCAATCGGTTTTATTTGCTAAGTATCGAATATTGTCCCTCACTATTTCTAATCAACTGTGGTAGGGAATTAGTATCGGATCTCAGATCTTAGCTCATTGCCGAATTGCTCCTTAGATGTTGCGGTATTGGTAAGTATTCCTCTACCATTGGCTAAGGTGGCTGAATGTTCATAGTTAAGGTAAGGGGACTTGTGTTGGATACGAGTCATCTATTATTCTGGTTTTAATGAGTAAGATTAATGCAGATCTAGGTAGTACGTGATCAAGGAAAGATATTAAAGATTGGTGTTTAAGGTATGGTTAAGGTGAGGTTTCAGTTTTTGGGTAGAATATGGATTAAGCATATGATTAATGGAAGGGTGATATCGTTGTAGGTTGGTGACTAAGGGAATCGCGGCGCGCTTGCTTACCAGGTGTGTACAAACACAACACACACACTATGAATCGGCAAAAGCCGAAATGCCGAAAAGCACTACGGTAGTCTTGCGAGTGCTCAAACACTTGTAAAGGGGAGACCAATAGGTTGCCTGAGACTCACGGGCGATTCTGTGGACTTGGGTTGTGATTTGGCTATATGGGCCAGAATGGGCTAAATGGCCCGATGGGCTGTTGGGCCCATAATAGGCAAAAACTAAATATTGATGCTATGGGATAGGAATTTGTATGTGAGCATGAATATGAATGTGACTGGGCCTAACGGGCCATATAAATGTGATTTGGGCCTAATGGACCATATACAAGTGATTTGGGCCTAATGGGCCATATGAATATGATTGGACTTAATGGGCCAGATACTAGTATGTGAATTTGTTTGGGTGTTGTAAGGGGTTTTGGGCCTCGTATATAATAACTACATAAGACTTAATTAACATATTGCGACCATGGACAAGTCAAAGGGTTAAGGTGTGGCAACGAGTATATGCATGTTTAGGACTGGTCTACAGAGAGCTTGGTACTTAAGCGGTCTTAATGACCCACCTTCTCTTCTCTGGAATCCTACCTGGTGCATAGTATTCATTCATCTTAGCTCTTGGGACTTGTTAACGGTTCAAGGTAAGTGAAAACCATAATTAAGGGAAAATTACCGAAATGCCCCTAAGGGTGAAAATGACCAAAATACCCCTAGGTGTTGAATGTAAGTTTTATGGATGTGACATGCATACATATGAGGTTCTGCTTAGGTTGCATATGGGGTGGGAACTATGG
Organism: Gossypium hirsutum; assembly: GCF_007990345.1. Classification (NCBI taxonomy): domain Eukaryota; kingdom Viridiplantae; phylum Streptophyta; class Magnoliopsida; order Malvales; family Malvaceae; genus Gossypium; species Gossypium hirsutum. The sequence goes on along the minus strand of NC_053425.1, from coordinate 65,639,389 downwards.
AACGGAGGAAGTATATGAGGATAGCATGGTTTCCTGACAATCGTGGATCCACCGATGGCTTTTAAAGCCCAATATGTAAATGAAGGTAGTTCCGAAACCAGGCTACCATTGGAGTGTGGGTCGGGTGTGTCGATATTTATATCCCCACATGGTGTGACGGGGGACCGAGCTGGTGTGCAGCGGATGGATAATTTGGATGGGACTGCATTGCATGTTTGATGATTTCTCTTTGAATGCTTGTTTTTCATCAGATGGGATTGCATTGCATGTTGGATGATTTCTCTTTGAATGATTGTTTTTCATCGAGGGTTGTACACACTGAGTTTGTGAAAACTCACCCCCTCTTTTATATTATTTTCAGGTGATGCTCAGTAGAAGGTTCGATGTTTGGAGGGACTTTGGGTGGCCGGCTAGCAAGATAATTCGGACTTGGTTTTTTTTTAAGCATTTAAGGTTTTATTTCTTTTTAAGTGTGTTTAGATTAGATTATAATAAGGTTTTCATTATGTTATTATTACTTGAATTATTATTATTATTTTCATTGTAATTACGAGAAGTTGAACATGGATTTCTTAAATTATAGTATGTTTTCTACGTTTCCACAACTAAGTTTTTTTTTTAAAAAAATAAATGTTTTAAACAAGGCTTTCATAACTGAAAGGTTATTTTTTAGTTAATTAGGGTTTCTTTTATTTTAAGAAGGGTTTTCGATTAAAATACGGTTATCGCTAGAACACTTCAATGTGACACACCAGATTCGGCCATAGCGTCTGGGCTGGGTTTGGGGTGTTACATGGATAGATTGATGTGATCTCTACCAACTTCCAACCCGAGCGAACGTCCGAATCACTATAAAACATAGAAAAATAAGACAAGTAAACTATAAAGCTTAGTAAGCTCGTATGGTAATAAACTCATATTATTAAATAACTGCATATAAAACCATTATTCAAAACATGATATAATTCATATGATTGCACCATTCTATCTTGAATTCATACACATAGTTAATCAAGATTTTCATGAGTTATTCAATCAAAACACATATGCTTTGAATACTTCTTATCAATTCATTCACATCTTCATATGCATAAGTAATTATATATATAAACTTTATTCAATTCAATTTCCATCACCTTTTCTTTAGTCAAGTGAATTATGTAAAATATCATCAAATAACGGTATTTCGCACACTATGTACCATATGTATATTTAGTTAAAACAACTATAACTCATATCTCACGTATCATTCAATTCATACCTCATTATAGCCAAATAGACACATTCTGGCATGAAACATACTTATACATAAATCTTTCTCATTTCATATACATGATACACTAAGAACTTGCCAAATTACCTTCATTTGATTCTCATATAGGTCCTGTAAGTACCTCTATCACTTAATTTGATTTACTTTCATTCTCGTCTTGACTTTGCCTGTTGAACCATTTGAAATTGTTAAGGATACTCGGAAATCACATAGCTCGTACAATGCCATATCTCGGATATGGTCTTACGTGTTATCACATATCGATGCCACTGTCCTAGACAGGGTCTTATACGAAATCATATAACGATGCCAATGTCCCAGAAATGGTCTTACACGAAATTAGAATACAATGCCAATGTCCCAGACTTGGTCTTATATGTAATCACATCTCGGTAAATCCTAATGTCATGACATTTATGTACTATTCCTAAGGTTCGTACGAGACTTTTGGACTTCGTAACTCTGTCGATTTCGGCTCGTAATCATGATCTTTCAACATTCAATTCAATTCAATAATAAATAAGCATTTATAACACAATTTAAATACTTTTATTAGCATATGAACTTTCCTCAATCGTTAAAACGATGGAACGGATAAACAAGTTTGATACTTTGTTTTCCCCCATTCTAGTTCCTAATCTCAATTTTCTAAATCTATATAACAAAAAAATTTACTTATTTAATCATTAATTCATTCAATTTAACAGAATTTACACATTTTGGTAAAATTATACTTTTGCCCCTATTGTTACATATTTTTGCAATTTAGTCCTTATCACATAAAATTGCAAATTCATGCAACTAAGGACAAACCCATGCTAGCCAAATTTTACCCATACTACTAGCAGCCCATATTTTCCAAATAATCACACTTTCAACCACATAATTTCAATAATTCACAATTTAGTCCAAAATTGACATTTTTACCAAAATTCACTTTACAAAACTTATATATTTAACAACAATAATTTATTTTCTATCATAAATTATCAAAATATACATTAATAAAAAATGGTAAAATTCACACACTTTAATAGTTCAGAAATCGGAGATACGGGCTAGCTAGATTAAGTTGCAACGATCTCAAAAACGTAGAAATTATTAAAAACAGAACAAAATTGGACTTACATGAAAGGTAGGCAAGTTGGCTAAATGTTTGAGCATAAAAATGGCTATTCTCCATGCAAGAATCGGCTAGGGATGAAGATGATGAATAAAAATTACCTTTTATTTTATTAAACTATCATTTAATAATATATTTAGTATAATGTCCTTTAAAAACTTTAATAATTACTCCAAATGCCATGCCACTAATTTCCACTATCTTATAAATGAGTTAATAACCACACAAGAACCTTAAATTTAAGTTTCCATAGCTATTTAATACATTTAGCTAATAAAATACTACTTTTGCACTTTACGCGATTTAGTCCTTTTTACCGAATTAAGCATTCAAACGATAAAATTTCTTTACGAAATTTTCACACGAATATTCTATCATACTATAAACCTTATTAAAATAATAGAATAAATATTTTGAATTTGGATTGTGGTCTCAAAACTGCTATTTCGATTAATCCTAAAAATGGGCTATTACAACTCTCCCCCCTTAAGGATTTTCGTCCTCGAAAATCATGTCAGAAAATAGATTGGTGATTTTCTTTCATATAGCCTCATCAATTTCTCAACTCTTTTATCTCACAAGCTATGATTTTTGATCTATTCTTTGCTTTATGCCATGACAAGCTAAGTTTCTACTTCTGAAAGAGATACTATAGATAAAGGATTTTATTTGTATCATCACATCATATATACAAGAAACACGTTATGGATCTTCTCAAGTTCTAACGGTAATACAAGTTGATGAGCCACTAGCCTTATTTTTGTCAACACTTTTGTACGGCTCGAAGAATTGCAAACTCACTTTACTTTATAGTCAATTCAAAGAATCTTCTCTTATAGTGATATTTTGAAAACACTTTGTTGCAAATCATGAAATTCAATACCTTTATATTTCAAGTCTGTATACAACTTTTGATAATCTAAAGTTGTCCTTAGTTGTCATGTATTACTTCTACTTTTTCTTCCGTCTCTCTGATTAGTTTAAACTCATGAATCTTTTTATCACTAATCTCACATAAAGCTTCGTACAGTGCCATCTTTATGCTCAATTGATAAATCATTATTATACACAACTCAATCAACGGTAAATATTTTTTTCTCATTTGCTTTCATCTTCTATAATAAAACAACGAAACATTACCTTGAGAATCTAAACCTCTCCTTTGGATTAACCATCCAAAATAATGGAGTCTAACAAGCTGTGTGATCTGAAAATCTCTAACATGTATACTCAGTTAATCTATCAAGAGAGAAATCTGTACATACTGAGATAAAATATGCAGACTTTGTCAAATAATCAACAATAATTCAGATAATATCTATCATTTACAAAATCCATCGAATTTCTGTTTCACTATTACTCAGATATCAACAAATGCTGTAACAGTTTCGAAGACACGCGATAATCATCTTTAATCTATTGAATAATCAGACATTTGGATACAAAGTTAGAAGTATCACTTTTCATACTCATTCAATAATACAACTATCTCAGATTATTGTACATCTTAGTACTCCCCAAATGAACAAATAATTACCACTGTGAGCCATATGTAACATTTGTTGCATAATTTCTGGATTTCTTGATACATGAACTCTATCTCAAAACAATAAACAATCATCGGTTCCTATCTGACATTTTTGAATCATGAGTCAATTTACACTGAGCCCCTTTTTAACTTGCAATTCACTGATACATTTATGAACTTCACAAATTCGCTAAATGCTTTTAACACAGCTAATATCTGTCTATCATTTGATTAGATCAATCGCGTATTCATCACTCGTAAAACACATAAAGGTTTCCTGCTCAGAGTATCCGTGACTGTAATCATTCTTCCCTGGATGAAAATTAGATACTAACTCAAAGTCTTTTGATGGTTCAGGCCATCTTTACTGTGCCAAATTTAGATTTATCTATAACATCAAATATTTTAAACTCTTGCAATAACAAATAGGTTACATTACTCACCAAGCAATTAATGCCACTAACTGTTCAGCACAAATACAATGTCAACCATTTCTAATTTTTGTGTCATATAACTCTTTTCATGCAGCTTTAACTATATGCAAACATAAGCAATTTTTATACTTTCTTGTACTAGAACTCACTTTAAACCATTCAATGACGCATGCCTGAAAATCATAAACTCTTTATTTGACACAGGCTAAACCAGAGCTGATGCTTCAGTTAACAATGTCTCTAATTGTTACCACTTTATTAATAAATATCATATCATGCAGACTTCACAAATGTGATATACAAGAACATTTCTCAATAAAACAGTTCTGATGGATATAATATTGTATCATGTCTTCTAAAATATGAATCCTGCATTCAGAATATTCATCTATTTACTCATGAACGTTCGAAGTTTATTTTCACCTTGTGGATAAATTCAGATACAAGTAACTCGATTAATCCTTCAAGCAATTAATCCATCAAACTAGACAACTGAATCGATCTCGGCTGTCAAAAATAACTTTTCAATTATTAATAAATGAAGCTTTGAACCATATTGAAGCCACAATCATCAGATAGATTAAATTCATAGTGCCATAGTAAGGCCGACATCTCAACCGTAAAGATAGGTAATGTCCCCACTATTAATAATGTATTTTGAACACAAAAGAAATTCGAATTTGATTTCAATAGCAACCAGCGCAAAAACACAACCTCTATGAATCTAATAACTATACCACTTTACTCCCATGATCAAACTAAAAATTTGGGTCATATTAGATATAGTCTTCTCCGTCAAAAGGATATCTCTTGTAGACAATCACATAGAATCATAACAAAACTGAGGTAGCAAAATCTCAAAATGTTAAGCTATATAGAATTTCTGGAAATTACAACCCATATAGAATGATAAAGATCCCGATGATATCCTAGAAAATTTCCAAAAGAAAACATCACTCATTAGCACTGGAATTAACTGTGACAAAGCAATATAATCTTCATATATTTTCAACAAAACAATAACCAGTGGAAACATAATACTAGCATCATACGAAATTTACCCCAATTACAAAAAAACGTTAGAACAGGATCGACTAGTCCAATACTTTATTTTTTCCTCGATCTAGATCTGAACTTCACATTTCTTGATCTATATGTAATCAAATTTAATCCATTTATTATTCATTCTATTCAATTTTTCCCCAAAATACATATTATGGTAATTTTACACTTTTACCTATAATATTTCAACTTCTTTACAATTTAGTCCCTAGCTCATAAAAATATAAATTCATGCAATTAAGTCCCTACCCATGCTAGCCAAATTTCCCTTATTCTCATAGCAGCCCATATTTTTCATTATTTCACACATTTACTGTACAATTTATCACATTTTTCAATTTAATCCCTAATTGACAAATTTATCAAAAATCACTTAACAAATGTTGTTTATCTAACAACATCCATTCATTTTCTATCATCAAACATCAAAATACACACATATAAAACCCTAAAACTTTAAAAGTTTTGCAAATTAGTCACTGAGCTAGCTAGATTAAGCTACTACGACTCCAAAAACATAAAAATCATTAAAAATGGAATGAAAATTACTTACCATGCACCAAGTTTTGCTTAGCCGAATCTAATAAGCTTCCATGGAGTTTTCTAAGATTAAAATTTTGGTGGATGGATGAAATTAGGAAGACAATACTTTTGTTTTTATTATTTTACTATGTTTATTATTTAAATAACATTTTTAACCTTTAATATTAACCTTTGAAAACACATAAATCATGTCCATGAAAGTACAATTACCTTATAAATGGGATAATTACCACATAAGGACCTCCTCTTTAAGATCCATGGCTATTAGACACCTTTAGATATTAAAACTCAAGTTTTACACTTTGCTCGATTTAGTCCTTTTTATCAAATTAAGCATCCAAACGATAAAATTTTAATGAAATTTTCACACAATCATACTATCATGCTTTAGACCTCAAAATAACAATAAAATAAATATTTTAACCTTGAATTTATGGTTCCAAAACTACTATTTTGATTTAACTAAACACGGGCTGTTATATGATCGCTGGCCATAACTAAATCTTTTGTTTGGCCATTGGCAGGAATTCATCGCCATGTTTTTAATTAGGTCATACGCATCCTTGAATGTCCTATTAATCAGGGCTCTTCTTGTGGCTCTATTTAATCTTGAGCGTGCATGTGCATCCAACCCATTATAAAACATCTGTAATCTCAGCCATTTAGGTAAACCATGGTGTTTGGGCATCTCTATATCAGCATTTTAAAACACTTTTAGGCTTCATGAAAGCTTTCTCCTTCTAGTTTTTTGAATGTGTTGATCTCTCTCCTTAGTTGAATTGTTTTGCTAATAGGAAAGAACTTCTACAGAAAGTTTTCCACAAGTTCATTCCATGTCGTGATCGATCCGGGAGCCTACGAGTCTAACCAAATACACGTGTTATCAATCAAGGAGAAAGGGAACAATCGAGGATGAATAGAGTCATCGGTCACCCCATTATATTTAAACATATCATAGAGCTGAAAGAACCATTTAAGGTGTTGATTTGGGTCCTTCGTCATTTTGCCTCTGAACTGTAGATTATTTTGGATCATTTGGATCATGAACAGTTTAATCTTGAAGTTATTTGTCATGATGGTTGCCCTTGTAATGCTTCCCCCAACCATCTATAGTTTGGGTAGTGCACAGTTGTTTAGGTTTCTTTTTTCATGCGCCATACGTGGGTTTGCTGGTAAACGTGGTGGTGGTGGATCTTGGATGTTAGGTTCGTTAATCTTGTCATACAATAGGTTATTGCATGGTAGATTGCCTGCAATCGGTGGCTTGTTCTGCATCTGTTGTTGCTGTCGATGATTCCTATGAATTATTCTTTTTGGGTAAGTGGCTGGCTCTATAGGTGTCCCCTACTGCGAGTCATACACTGAAACAAAAAATAAAGTAAAATATGTTAGTCAAAATAAAATAATGATCATATTTATAACTTAGATATTTCCTAATTATTCTATTAAAATGTAAACATTAAAATCAATTTAGTAATATTGTGTCCCCTGCAATAGTGCCAACAACTTGACTGCCTCCAGACGTACCAACGTCTAGAGTGTAAATACTGCAACAAAAGATTTGGAATTGAGGTGGTATTCGCATGTATACGGGTTAGGTTGTAATATAGTTTTTACAATAAAGTAGGTGAGTATTTTGAGGATTGTACCCAAATGAGGTGAGTACTAAATTAATGTTAACCTAAACATAAATATAAGTAATTAGTAATTTAAATAAATTATATTGTGATAAAACATAGAGGAAAGATTTTAGATTTGAGACTTTAGACAACTAACTTATAAACTTAATCAGATCTAGACATGGGAGATTAGCTCGCTTTAGTGGTCATAACTAATTCCTATTTCGTGTTTCTATTCAATCAATTAGACATTATTGATCGACTATTTAACGTCATAGCAATAATGTGCAAGTGTACATTGTCGATGCAAGTATAGTAGACAGATGTGAGTCTGTCAGATATCAATCCCGCAGGGATGGGTGTCTTTTGTCTATTAATGTCAGTACAATAACTGGATATAATTGAGATAATTTGTGAGGATAGTTGTCGATGTAATAACTTTAAAAACAATGAAAACAATATGATGATGATAAATTGGGATCCCCAACATGAATCTTCAGCAGAATACTAAGTGCTTACAAGGTATAAAAGTATAGGTGATTGTTGATGCAATAAAATTCAATGTATATCTTACTCAGCGTGACTCCTCCATTTAATCTCAGACTTAACTATGCATATTAATCTCACCTTCCGATGATAGAAGAATGGCACTATTAAGAACAAGTGGACTAAATTCCTCTAATCCTCACTTAAATTCTGTTGTAATGCTTGTTGGCTCAAACTGTCACTGCACGTTCCAGTGTCAGTGAGTGCAATAAATTTTTGTGTAACAAAAACATTCAAACCGCGAGATTAAACAATAAAAGCAAGATTAAATAAGATAATATTTCACCAAGAATTCATTAGTACTTCCATACAACCAGAAAGCAAAGAGTAATCACCAATATTTTGAAAGAATAAGAAATACTCGAATGGATAATACTATCCCTAGACAACTCGACTGAATCTCTCTATTCCCTCTTGTCACGCACTTAGGTCTCCTTGTTAGGAGCTAGTCTGTATCTGGTTTTCATGTTGGCTCACTCGTGAGAGGTTTAAGATACCATGGCCACAAGCTTTAAGGTCAGATGATGAAGATAATTATGGAGAAAAACTATTCAATAAGGCCCCTTTTTCTTCTCATGTCCACCTTTTATGTCCTCTCCTACAGTACAGGTGTCCTTTCCCTAAAATTATTCTATCCTTGTTCGTACAAGTTGGTATACCATATTGGACAACTCATATAATTATGGTTCTTATCCGGTCAACTGTCAAGTGTGATGACAATTTTGAATGCAATCTGGAATTAACCTATGCAGCGACACGCAGACATCTATAAGGTGCGATGATAATTTTGGATGCAATCTAGAATTAACTCATGCAGCGACATTAATGCAATAAGATAGCAAAATTAAGGTTAAAATAGGCTAGGATTCACTGAGTTATAAAATGCAATTTACTAAACTGAAAATGTTAAAATGTATGCTAAGGATAACTAAATGGGAGTAATTTAACAAATAAGTAGGGGGAAACCCTATGTTCTTTCTAGTTCTATCACACCCTCAAACTTGAGTTTTTACTTGTCCTGAAGTAAAACAGAAACTAGCAAGGCTATAAAAGTAAAATAAAACAAAACTTTACTAAGGAAAATAATCATTCTAGCAACTTGAACCATCTAAATTTTCAACAGATGAATTACATTCAGATGAAAGAATATTACGTTGACAATTCATAAGCATGAATGAGTAAGGTTGCAACTTCATCAATGCTAACATCATGCTTCAAACCCTAAGTTCTATCTACTATTACAACATTTATTGCATAATACTAAATATATATACATTTTTTCTTTTTTTTTTTCGGAATAAGGGATATCATTACATTACTGTACCCTTGTTCCTGAAAAGTAACAATGGGGTGCAACAAACCCCAGGGAGTACATAATTGCACCGGCACACACTCATGCACTGATAGCCTTTAGCCAGATTTATTTTTCTAATGCTTGTATTGGACTGTTCCCTTTTGTAACATTCCATACTACACCCACTTTGGAGTGTCTCTACTTTATAACTATATATACATATAAGTAGTTGTACAAAGCAGATTCATTCAAGATTTAAAGAATGGTAGCAGTCATCCATTACTAATGCAACCTAATCCATTCATCAAAGAATTGAAGCTACAATCTTCTATCAAATTTATCCAACTCATTCATTGGTAATTTACATGCTTCAAGAATTAAGCATCGAATGTAACAAAAATTTTTTTGAACAATTTTCATTAACTATAATTAAACCTTGCATGCTTCATATCCGAATACAAAAAATTTGAAATGTGGGTGCTTTTCCAAGCCCCATGTGCATTCCCCCAAACTTAAGTTTGTATTGTCCCCAATACACTAACACTAAAAGGTAATGAAAATGAAAATGCAATGACAATGTATACTTATCAAAATAAAACCTACAACTACTATAACTAAAGCTTAAAACAAACTAATTCAGTTATCTACGAACATTGATATGGTTGCATGATGTTTCTTTCTCCTCATTTTTTTCTCCTCATTCTTTCATTTTTTATCCTTGGAGTGCTTTCTTTTGTTTTCTTTGGACTTTACGTGGTCATCAGATTGCTCCTCAGTTCCTGGCTAAGCCCTGGCATGACTGACTACTATTTGTGTAGGAGATGCCACTTGGAGTGGTCCAGTGTAGACCACTATTGCCCATGAATTGCATCGCTCCTCACTGGTGACTTCAGCAACTTCCGCTGGTCTTGCTCCAGTTTACTCCAAATTATCAATATTTGCACCAAAGACTTGGGTACGGTGACAACCTTCTCAACAAAATCTTCTTCTTCTTTTTCTTTCTCATTTTCAACAATTTCCTGTTCTTCAACAAAAACTTCCTCCTTTGTAACAACTTTTTCTTCTGTAGCATCCACTTCTTTCTCAACAATAGTGTCTTTCTGATAAACAAAAAATACCATCCTCAGACAAGCTATCAATCGTTTGCAAGCATTCTTCGATGTCCTTGAATTCCTCTTCTGTCTCATTATAAGAGACCTACACAATGGGTGGGGATGCCACTGGTCTATCTCAATCTTCTAAGTCGTCATCCGAAGAAGAGAGGTCATAATTGTGAATGATTGGTGGACAATAAGGAATTTCGATAGTGGGGATAGGCTCAGTTGGCCTAATGTGACTACAATAGAACTGTTCTAGGCTCTCGTATAAATGTAAAACAAATTCTGGGATCTTTCCATATCTTGAAGTTTGGAAACGGTACCTAGAAGGATTAGATGGTATAATGAATTATGTGCTTTTAATTTTGAAGTTTTATATGTAAAAGGACTAATAATATTATCGCTGATTATCTTAGCAGGCCATATGGATAGAGGTCAAAAACCTCTAGAAAAAGTTGGTGAATGGGCAACTGTTCATAGAAGGCCCAACAAAGGGAAAACATTAGAATCGACAAATCCTAATCAAGGATTTGTGACAATACATTCTCAAGTATCTTTTTATCCTAACCAAAGATATTATATTCCATATCCAACAGTAAGACAACTAGTTGAAACTCGTTTATCATTTACACCACAACCGGTAAGTCAATTCCCTTGGTCTCAAGATCCAAATTCAGCATACCAAGCTAGTTATGCTGAAATCATAAAAGGAGCAGAAAAATTTTCTGCATCAGAAAATTTGTTGAAACCACAACAAATTCAGGAAATAAAATATTTTTATAATCCAGGCTTGTAACGCCCCAATTTTCGGGAATTCTGTGTATATTGGAAAAAATTTAAAATTTCTGTGTTCTGTCTGTTTGGTGTAGGTTTAATTATGTTAGTGAGCCTCTAGAAGGCCCAAGCTTAGGTTAAAACTCGGTAATTTTGGTTAATTCTAGTTCCATAAGAAAAAAGGGTTCTGGTTAATTGGGCTTTTAAGTCTTAATTGGGTAAAATAAAACACAAGGAAGTAGGTGGCAGAGTGGCATGTGACGCCACTGGGAAGGCTATAAAAGTGGTGTGTGAATGCTAGGGACAACTAAGGTTCAAGTCACAATGACAGCATATTAAGGGAATTATTTTTATAATTAGAAAGGGGAAGTTTTGGAACTCAAGTAAACGACTGTCAGGAGGAGTTTGAGTTGCTCAGGAGATTGAGTAAGGAGGGGATAAGGGAGAGGATTTAGGAGCTAATTAGGGAGATCAATGTTGGCGGAATGGTGGACTCTTGAGGAGCAAGAGTTGGCCGGCCAAGGGTTTTCTTTAGGGGGCAAGTTTCGGCTAGGTCAAATGCCAAGTATAAGTTCGGCATTAGGGGTAAGTTGTGTCGTTTCCTGACTATTCTTCCTTTTTACTTTTTTGTCTTCTTTCTCTCTTCATCAACTTCTTTTCTTCTTCTTGTCTACCGAATCTCTCTACCATTCTGCTCATCTTTATTTTTTATCAGTTGTTTTTAAGCCTATAGTCGATTACCTCAAAAAGCTGAAATCCCGAAAGCCTGATTTCTTTTGTGTAGTTTTCTTCTAGTCAAAACCCTCTTATTTTCCCTCATATTCTTGACCGATTCTCTAGTCCTCTGAACCCCAAGTTTCTGTTGACAAAGCCACTACAAAATCCTCATCTTTTCTTCACTGTTACAAAAAGCCGAAAACGCATAGCCATAAGGACATAGCCGAATTTTAAGATCACTAAAGGCTCAAATTTTGGTATCATTTGAGGGGTTAGATCTGCATCAGAATCGAGTAAAAATTAAGTGGAATCATTGACTGAAGGAACTGGTGGTAAGTTTTTGATCTTAAACTTTATTTCAGGTTTTAGAAAAAGCCAAAACCCCTAAAGGTTAGGGAGGCTGTCGATTTCGGCTTGTAGCTCTAAGGGTTGTTATAACTATTTTATTTTGATAATAATGGGATCTAGAGGCTGCTGATCGAAGGCTTGGACAAGTGGAACGACTGGATCTAGACATAATCGCTAATTTTGGCAAAGGTAGGATCGCTAGTGCCTAAGGTGCTTTTGGCCGAATATGGTAAGGGGTTAATACGTAGTTCATTTTCAATAGTTAGATTAACGTGTTAGTAATCCAATTGTAGGCAGTTCATGTGTGGATCTCGTTAGCATATCGTCGCAAATAGGTGTGTAACTGACACACTCTTATAGACTAGATCGACAAAAGCCGAAAATTTGAAATGCCGAAAAGTCGGTATTTTGAGAACTTGCGAGTGTGCAAATGCTCGTGAGATTAATAGTTTGATGTATGTGGTAAATTAAAGTGATGAGATTGCAAAGTGCACGATTCCATACATTTCGATGTTTTTGGGCTTAATGGGCCAAAATCGGGATAGTGGGCCAACGGGTCCAATTCGGTAAGAAAACGCGGTAAGTGTTTCTGGTCATATGTAAATGGCTATGCTATGCATGAAAACCTTAAGAACAGTGAAATTACTTGAATACCCCTATGTATGGAAATTACTGATATACCCCTAGGTGCAAAATTACCATTATACCCCTAGGGTTATTTTTGACTGAAAAGCATGATGATCTGATTCTGTATGATGTATGCCATGATTGTATATCTGTTGCATGGGGACATGGGTTATATTATGAAGGAAGCGTCCTGGTGGCTACGCCACAATTATCTGATCTGGTGGCTCTGCCACATATATCTGTTCTGGTGGCTCTGCCACGATTATCTGTATCTAGTGACTCTATCACATTATCGGTTCTGGCAACTATGCTGTATATTTCTGTGGCGTGTAGCGGTTGGGTGGGTCGAGTAGTCTCCCCACATGGTGAAAGATTGGTATGGGGGTGCATATGGTTGGATATGGGTTGGGTTTTACATAAACATGAAATATCTGTTCTGTTCTGTTATGGGGCTATGGGCTTTATTCTGAATTCTGTTCTGTGCTAAGGCCAACTTATTCTATTTTCTGTGGTTTGAACCAATATAGGATATGGTTGGGTTAATTTACACACTGAGTTTCCCCAAACTCACCCTTTTATTTTCATCCACGCAGGTAATCCCCAACCATAGTGGGATTGGAGCTGTGAGGGATTCGGAGTGGCCACACGTTCTGTAAGTTTGATTTTCTTCTGGTGAACTGGACATCCTTTTATTTACATTTAAGGTTTTGGGTTTTTTTTAATGTAATAAGGCCGCTTAATTATTTTTTTGATGGGTTTAATATGTTTTATTAAGATAGGTATTACTTATATTTCACTGTTGAAATTGGATAACTTTAAGGCGCGTTTTCAAAAACAGTAATTGATTTCAAAATAACACGACAACAAGCAAAGCTTCCGCAATGAAAATATTTTCCAAAATTAATCACATTTCCTAAAAAGGACTTAATCAAATTGGTTTTCTAGAAATATACATGACGTTAAGGTATGGCAATGGCGGTGTGCATGTCTAGGATTGGATCCGAAGGGAGCTTGGTACTTAAGCAGTCCGATGGACTCACCTCCTCTTTCCCGGTTTCCTACCTGGTGCACAGCTTCCATTTACTTTAACCTACAATAAAATTATCTTTTAAAACACTAAGTAAGGTTTTTTGGATCAATAATATGAAATGTTTTGAACACTTCGATGTGGCATGTCAGATCCGGCCATAACGTTTGGGCCGGGTTTAGGGTGTTACATTTAGTGGTATCAGAGCCAAGTTGCAACAACTCAGCTGTGGAATGGGTTTACAAAAACAAAGATTTTCAAAATAAAAAATTTTATAAAAATTGAAAAAAAACTCGATTTTCAAAATTTAGATCTTTAGAAAGTGGCATTCTGAATCTCCGGCCCAAGCCTGTAAGTATTACTTTGAACTTTTCTGAATACTTTCCTGAATTATATGTCTGTACTGAAACCCTACTAGGGTACTCTAGATAGGATGATACGGAAACCATAGGAAATTTGATTGAAATTGTAGATAGACTTCGATTCTACGAAAACAAACTTTGAATTACTGTCTGATTCATAAAACATCTGTAATAAACACTGAATATTGAATTAATGCATAAAAATTTGTAATCAGATAATACGATACGAGTACAAGAGCCACTCGTGGAAGAGGTCGTGGATGGGGTCGAGGAAGTGCTCGAGCGAGATCTTCGTCTTCGGGACATATGCTGGCGGCGGATGCACCGGTACCACGGCAACGGAGGTGGAGTCTCATGACCACGGTACCGGGGATGATGCCCTGTCGCAGGCAATGCTTCGTGTTCTGGAAGGGTAAACGGGGCAAGTACGGGCAACGGAATTCGAGGATCTATTTCTGAACAACTTCGGGCTAACGGAGCAAAGATCTTTAAGGGTGTGTCTGGTGTAGCCCCGAATGTGGCGGAATATTGGTTGGAGGCCACAGAATGGATTATGGATGACTTGGACTGCTCTGTGGAGCAGAAGCTGAAGGGAGCCGTATCGTTGCTACGGGACGAGGCTTATCAGTGGTGGCTCACTATGAGAGAAGGGACCCCAGCTGATAGGGTAACTTGGGAACTGTTTAAGATGGTCTTTAAAGGGAAGTATGTTGGGGCGAGTTGTGTGGACGCTCGCAGAAAGGAATTCTTGAATCTGGTGCAAGGAGGTAAAACAGTTGCTAGGTACGAGGCCGAGTTTCTAAGGCTGAGCCGGTATGCCGTGGGCATAGTCACTACGGAATATGAGTGAAGTGTGCACTTCGAGGATGGTCTTAGAGATGACCTTAGGGTGTTGATTGCTCCGCAGAGGGAGCGGGACTTTGCGGTCTTGGTGGAGAAGGAAAAGATAGCTGAGGAGGTAAAGCGTGCTGAAAAGCAAAATCGGGAGAAATATCAGAACCGTTTTCGAAAGGATTTCGAACCTCCGGGTGGAGTAAATAGAAATGTTAAGAGAGCAAGAGTGGAGGAACCAGTTTGAGCAGTACCGATGAATGTTGTTAGACCACCAATCTGTGGAGACTGTGGTAAGGTACATTTGGGCGAGTGTAGGAAATGTTCTGGTGCTTGTTTCTGATGCGGGTCTGTGGAGCATAGAGTTAAGGACTGTCCTTAGAGAGCTGATCAGGCTCAAGTTGCTGTACAGAGGGTTGCTCAACCTATAAGAGGTAGACGACAACCACCGAGAGGATGTGGACAAGGTAGGGGCAGAAATGGAAATGGTGGAGGTCGAGGGGTACCTGGTAGGGGTGCCGGAAATGCTGAAGCTTGACAGCCAGCGTTGGTGTATGCAGCTCGTCATCGAGAGGAGGGTGACGCACCTGACGTCATAACTGGTACGTTTTTGGTTTCTAGCATGCCGTATATTGCTTTGGTGGATATTGGATCTACTCATTCCTATGTTGCATGTGCCATATCTGGGTCGTTGGGTGTGTACTCTAAGAAGATTGTGAGTGGGGTATCTGTGAAAAGTCCTTTGGGTCACTCGGTTAGGGTAGACAAACTGTATAGGGATGTACCCTTAGCAACTCAAGGTAGGATTTTCCCTAGAGATCTGATGGGTTGCTGTTCGGAGAGTTTGATCTCATTCTGGGAATGGACTGGCTTGTTAAGCATAAGGCGACTTTGGATTGTGCTGCTAAACGAATGGTGTTAAGGATCATAGAGGGTGAGGAGGTTATGGTGATAGGTGAGCGAAGGGATTATTTGTCCAATGTGGTGTCAGCATTAAGAGTCGAAAAGTGGATTCAGAAAGGTTGTGAGGCCTATTTGGCATTTGTAAGTTAGTTGGAAGAGGAGGGTCTGACAGTGGATAAGGTTAAGACCGTAAAGGAGTTCCAAGATGTTTTTTCGGAGGAGCTTCCGGGATTGCCTCCGAACCGAGAAGTTGAGTTTGGAATCGACTTGTTGCCTGGAACGGCGCCAGTGTCCATCGCACCGTATAGGATGGCACCGAAGGAGTTAGTGGAGTTAAAGGCACAAATTCAAGAGTTGTTGGATAGGGGCTTCATTAGGCCAAGCGTGTCTCCATGGGGAGCACCGGTGCTATTCATGAAAAAGAAGGATGGTACGATACAGATGTGCATTGATTATCACCAGTTGAACAAATTGACAATTAAGAATAAGTATCCACTGCCAAGGATTGACGATCTGTTCGACCAGCTTAGAGGAGCTTCTGTATTTTCCAAGATCGACCTTCGATCTGGATATCATCAATTAAGGGTTAAGGAGGCAGAAATCCATAAGATGGCATTCAAGACTCAGTATGGTCATTACAAGTTTCTGGTTATGCCATTTGGACTGACGAACACTCCTGCAGCGTTTATGGATCTGATGAATCGTGTGTTCCAACCATTTTTGGATCAGTTCGTAGTCGTCTTTATTGAATATATCCTGGTATATTCTGAAATGGAAGTGAAGCTTGATGAGCATCTCCGTATAGTGCTGCAAGTGTTAAGGGAAAAGGAACTTTATGCGAAGTTTAGCAAGTGTGAATTTTGGTTGAGAAAGGTAACCTTCTTAGGACATGTGGTCTCTGCTGAGGGGATTAAGGTGGACCCTCAGAAAATTGAAGCGATTTTGGAGTGGAAGCCACCTAGGTCAGTGTCAGAAATACGGAGTTTCCTAGGATTGGCAGGATACTACAGAAGGTTTGTGGAAGGTTTTTCTGTGATGGCAGCACCTCTGACAAAACTCATAAGGAAAGGAGTACCATTTGTGTGGACTGAAAAGCAACAGGAAGCTTTTGAGAAGTTGAAGAAAGTTCTGACTGAAGCACCTGTGTTAATTCAGCCGGAGTCTGGGAAGGATTTTACTGTGTACAGTGACGCATCACATGTAGGTTTGGGCTGCGTGTTAATGCAAGAGGGTAAGGTGGTTGCATATGCATCGCGACAGCTTAAGCCTCACGAGGGGAACTATCATACTCATGATTTGGAGTTGGCAACAGTGATATTTGCACTTAAGATTTGGAGACATTACTTGTACGGAAAAGGTCTATTATATTCACAGACCATAAGAGTCTTAAGTATTTGTTGACTCAGAAGGAGCTGAACCTTAGGCAAAGGAGATGGATTGAGTTGCTTAAGGATTATGACTGTTCGATCGAGTATCTCCTGGGCAAGGCTAATGTGATAGCCAATACTCTAAGTCGTAGAACTGTATCTGATCTGAGAGCAATGTTTGCTCGTCTGAGTCTGTATGATGATGGAAGTCTGTTGGCTAAGTTGCAAGTGAGACCAACCTGGGTGGATCAGATTAAGGAAAAGCAGTTGAATGATGAGTCCTATCGCTCATTTTCAACAAGTTAAGGGAGGGGAAACTTCTGAGTTTGGGTTAAATGGCGATGGAGTTCTGTGCTTCCGAGGAAGAATTTGTGTTCCGAAGGACTCTGATTTAAGGCAGACAATATTGAAGGAAGCTCATGGGGGACTTTGTGCCATGCATCCTGGAGGGAAAAAGTTGTATCACGACTTGCAAGAATTGTACTGGTGGCCTGGACTTAAACGGGAAGTAACGGAGTTTGTAGGGAAATGTCTGACATGCCAGCAAGTGAAAGCTGAGCATCAATTACCTTCTGGACTATTGCAGCCAGTGAAGATACCACTTTGGAAGTGGGAGAGCGTAACCATGGACTTTGTGAGTGGGCTGCCTTTGACACCATCGAAGAAAGACTCGGTGTGGGTGATTGTGGATAGTTGACCAAATCAGCCCATTTCATACCTGTACGTACTGACTTTTCACTTCAAAAGTTAGCTAAGTTGTATGTGGCAGAGATTGTGCAACTTTATGGAGTCCCATTTCTAATTATCTCTGACCAGGATCCCAGATTCACATATCAGTTTTGGAAAATGTTACATGAGGCGTTGGGGACGCGATTGAACTTTAGTACGGTTTTCCATCCCCAAACTGATGGTCAGTCGGAAAGGGTTATTCAGATTCTGGAGGACATGTTGAGGGGATGCGTAATTGACTTTCGAGGTAGTTGGGAGGAGTACTTACCGTTGGCAGAATTTGCGTACAATAACAGTTACCAGGCGAGTATTCGAATGGCACCGTATGAAGCACTGTATAGACGAAGGTGTCATACACCTAGTTGTTGGACTGAGCTAGGAAAGAGACAAGTTCTTGGACCAGAGTTGGTAGCTGATACTAAGGATAAGGTCAGAATAATTAGGGATCGGTTAAAAGAAGCATCTGATAGGCAAAAGTCGTATGCAGATTTGAAGCGTAAGGAGATTGAGTACTCAGTAGGTGATATGGTCTTCTTAAAGGTTTCTCCTTGGAAGAAGATATTAAGGTTTGGTAAGAAGGGCAAGTTGAGTCCGCGGTTCATTGGGCCTTATCGGGTTTTGAAGCGAATAGGCCCGGTAGCTTATCAATTGGAATTGCCTCCAGAGTTAGACAGCATTCACGATGTTTTTCACGTCTCCTTGTTAAGACATTATCGTTCTGACCCTGCTCATGTCGTGCCAGTTGTAGAAATTGAAGTTCAGATTGATTTGACCTTTGAAGAGGAGCCTGTGCAAATATTGGCTCGAGATGTTAAGGTTCTCAGAAGGAAATCTGTCCCGTTAGTGAAAGTGCTTTGGCGTAATCATGGCAAAGAGGAAGCTCCTTGGGAGCCAAAAGAGGCGATGCAATAGCAATACCCTCATCTGTTTGGATCAGGTAAATTTCGAGGATGAAATTTCTTTAAGGAGGGTAGAGTTGTAATGCCCCAATTTTCGGGAATTCTGTGTATATTGGCAAAAATTTAAAATTTCTATGTTCTGTCTGTTTGGTGTAGGTTTAATTATATTAGTGGGCCTCTAGAAGGCCCAAGCTTAGGTTAAAACTCGGTAATTTTAGTTAATTCTAGTTCCATAAGAAAAATGGGTTCTGGTTAATTGGGCTTTTAAGTATTAATTGGGTAAAATAAAACACAAGGAAGCAGGTGGTAGAGTGGCATGTGACGCCACTGGGAAGGCTATAAAAGTGGTGTGTGAATGCTAGGGACAACTAAGGTTCAAGTCACAATGACAGCATATTAAGGGAATTGTTTTTATGATTAGAAAGGGGAAGTTTTGGAACTCAAGTAAAAGACTGTCAGGAGGAGTTTGAGTTGCTCAGGAGATTGAGTAAGGAGGGGATAAGGGAAAGGATTTAGGAGCTGATTAGGGAGAGCAGTGTTGGCTGAATGGTGGACTCTTAAGGAGCAAGAGTTGGCCAGCCAAGAGTTTTCTTTAGGGGGCAAGTTTCGGCTAGGTCAAATGCCAAGTATAAGTTCGGCATTAGGGGTAAGTTGTGCAGTTTCCTGACCATTCTTCCTTTTTCTTTTTTCTTCTTCTTTCTCTCTTCATCAACTTCTT
Organism: Gossypium hirsutum; assembly: GCF_007990345.1. NCBI lineage: Eukaryota > Viridiplantae > Streptophyta > Magnoliopsida > Malvales > Malvaceae > Gossypium > Gossypium hirsutum. The sequence continues at coordinate 65,619,568 of NC_053425.1, read as the reverse complement.
TTCTTCTTCTTGTCGATTACCTCAAAAAGTTGAAATCTCGAAAGCCTGATTTCTTTTGTGCCGTTTTCTTCTAGTCAAAACCCTCTTATTTTCCCTCATCTTCTTGACCGATTCTCTAGTCCTCTGAACCCCAAGTTTCTGTCGACAAAGCCACTACAAAATCCTCATCTTTTCTTCACTGTTACAAAAAGCCGAAAACGCATAGCCATAGGGACATAGCCGAATTTTAAGATCACTAAAGGCTCGAATTTTGTTATCATTTGAGGGGTTAGATCTACATCAGAATCGAGTAAAAATTAAGTGGAATCATTGACTGAAGGAACCGGTGGTAAGTTTTTGAACTTAATCTTTATTTCAGGTTTTAGAAAAAGTCGAAACCCCTAAAGGTTAGGGAGGCTGTCGATTTGGGCTTATAGCTCTAAGGGTTGTTATAACTATTTTATTTTGATAATAGTGGGATCTAGAGGCTCCTGATCAAAGTCTTGGACAAGTGGAACGACTGGATCTAGACATAATCGCTAATTTTGGCAAAGGTAGAATCGCTAGTGCCTAAGGTGCTTTTGGCCGAATATGGTAAGGGGTTAATACGTAGTTCATTTTCGATAGTTAGATTAACGTGTTAGTAATCCAATTGTTGGCAGTTCGTGTGTGGATCTCGTCAGCATATCGTCGCAAACAGGTGTGTAACTGACACCCTCTTATAGACTAGATCGGAAAAAGTCGAAAAGCTGAAATGCCAAAAAGCCGGTATTTTGAGAACTTGCGAGTGAGCGAATGCTCGTGAGATTAATAGTTTGATGTATGTGGAAAATTAAAGTGATAAGATTGCAAACTGTACGATTCTGTGCATTTCAATGTTTTTGGGCTTAATGGGCCAAAATCGGGATAGTGGACCAACAGGCCCAATTCGGTAAGAAAGCGCGGTAAGTGTTTCTGGTCGTACGTAAATGGCTATGCTATGCATGAAAACCTTAAGAATAGTGAAATTACTTGAATACCCCAATGTATGGAAATTACTGATATAACCCTAGGTGGAAAATTACCATTATACCCCTAGGGTTACTTTTGACTGAAAAGCATGATGATCTGATTCTGTATGATGTATGCCATGATTGTATATCTGTTGCATGGGGACATGGGTTATATTATGGAGGAAGCGTCCTGGTGGCTTTGCCACATATATCTGTTCTGGTGGCTCTACCACGATTATCTGTATCTGGTGACTCTGTCACATTATCTGTTCTGGCAGCCATGCTGCATATTTCTGTGGCATGTAGCAGTTGGGTGGGTCGAGTAGTCTCCCCACATGGTGAAAGGTTGGTATTGGGGTGCATATGGTTGGATATGGGTTGGGTTTTGCATAAACATGTAATATCTGTTCTGTTCTGTTATGGGCCTATGGGCTTTATTCTGAATTCTGTTCTGGGTTAAGGCCAACTTATTCTGTTTTCTGTGGTTTGAACCGATATAGGATATGGTTGGGTTAATTTACACACTGAGTTTCCCCAAACTCACCCTTTTATTTTCATCCACGCAGGTAATCCCCAACCATAGTGGGCTTGGAGCTGTGAGGGATTCGGAGTGGCCACACGTTCTGCAAGTTTGATTTTCTTCTGGTGAACTGGACATCCTTTTATTTACGTTTAAGGTTTTGGGTTTTTTTATGTAATAAGGCCGCTTAATTATTTTTTGATGTGTTTAATATGTTTTATTAAGATAGGTATTACTTATATTTAACTGTTGAAATTGGATAGCTTTAGGGCATGTTTTCAAAAACAGTAATTGATTTCAAAATAACACGACAACAAGCAAAGCTTCCGTAATGAAAATATTTTCCAAAATTAATCACTTTTCCTAAAAAGGACTTAATCAAATTGGTTTCCTGGAAATATACATGACGTTAAGGTGTGGCAATGGCGGTGTGCATGTCTAGGATTGGATCCGAAGGGAGCTTGGTACTTAAGCAGTCCGATGGACTCACCTCTTCTTTCCCGGTTTCCTACCTGGTGCACAGCTTCCATTCACTTTAACCTACAATGAAATTATCTTTTAAAAAACTAAGTAAGCTTTTTTGGATCAACAATATGAAATGTTTTGAACGCTTCGATGTGGCATGTCGGATCCGGCCATAACGTCTGGGCTGGGTTTGGGGTGTTACAAGGTTTACCATCAGAATTATATAATTTTATAAATGATATATGGAAAAACCCATATTACTGAACAAAGAGCTAATTTCAGGAAAGCTCTTACTAAGCTTTCACAATTTTTAGTTGAAAAAACAACTAAAGAACAAAAAGCTCATGATTTATTATTAAAATCCATTTTATACCGAGATTGGGAAGAACTAGAAATCAGTTATTTTATATTAAAGAGATAAACAATATTCTTGATATATTTCAGTATTTTATTAATAAAGGAACAAATAGCCCGATTATGAATAAAATGTTTAGGATATGTTTATATAATAAGGCTAGAAAAATTTTACCAGTAGAAATATTTACAAAAATAATTAGAGCTATCTGCAAACAACAAGTTCAATTTCAAAAAGCTTTTTCAGAACACTTTTTACAAGCCTATGTTTTTACAAATGATTTAAATGAAAAAATCCCTACTATAAAATTTAGACTTGATCATGAACCATTTGATATAAGCAGTATTGAATGGGGTTTTGTCAAAGAAATAACATTTCAAAATTTTTCTTTCCATTTATTAAAATATTTTTTTGCATTTATTAAATCTATATTATTACGTATGATATATGAAGATGATTTTTTGTAATGGCCTAAATTCAAGGTTATCGGAATAGTGGTTTCGTAACCACAAATCCGATTTAAAGAGAAATTTATTTCAATATTTTTGCATGAAAATTGATATGATAGGAAAATCGTATGAAAATATTGATAGAAAAATTTTACCGATTTAGTGGTTAGTTAGAAAAAGAAATTATTGAAGAAATTGGGTAAAAACAAGATATCGGGACCTCTATCTTTTAAAACCGAGTCAAAAATAATTTTATAAATATTTATGAAATGTTATTAATGTGGTATTAAAATTTCATTAGGAAATTTTAATGTTTGGGTAGTCAGTTAAATGAAAAGGACTAAATTGTAATAGGTGTAAAAGTTGTTAAAATGATTAAATAGCTTAAGAGTCTAATGAGAAAGGATTTAAAAGGCAATTAGACCCAAAATTTATTTGGGCTGGACGGCAAGGGTATGAAATCAGTAGAAAAATTGATAAATTAAGGGTAAAATTGGAATATTGTAAAATTAACTAAATAAAGCTAGGACTAAATAGGAAATATCTAGATTTCTCTTCATTTCTCTTCAACTCCAGCAGCTAAAAATGCCATAGGAGGGTTCTCTAAGTGGGTATTTCATAATTTTTGCACCAAGTGAGTTAATCCTTGCCTTTTTCTTGTAATTTTTGTGTTTCTAAGACTTTTACAACTAGGTCATACTATTAAATTCATTAGTTTCTGATTTCATGGATGAAATTGAAAGTCACCATGGCTGAGTGCTATAAGTTTATGATGAAATATAATGAAATTAAAGCTTTAATTTGTTTATGAGATGATTTTATTAGGTAATTTCAATAGAAATTGATTTTTAGGACCTAATTGTGAAAATGCTTGGAATTAAAGTCTATTGCTGAAATTCTGATTCCTAAAGGTTTTAAACTAGTTTAAGGTGATAGAATAAAATATTAATTGAAAAAATCAGTTCAATTGAGAGGCTAATTGAATAGGGACGAAATTATCATTTATTAAAAGCTTAGGGGAAAAATGGTAATAAACAGCTTGCACAAAAACAGTTTGGACAGCAGCAGTAGACTAACTTTGAAAAAATCACCATAAATTGTATAAATAGAATTAGAAGATGAAAAACAATATGGAATTAAAGCTTATTAAGTCTAGTTTCTCATAGAATAAATAGTGTAAGCAACGGATTTGTAAATTTTGAGATATAATGAATTTTGTGAGACAAGATCAGAATGAATTCGGGTTTCCTTGTTTTGACTTTGAAAAATCATAAAAAATTTAAGAAAAACAATTAGGGGCTTAAATTTATATGTATAGAATCCTCAATGAGTCTATTTTTAAGATAAATAAACAAGAACATCATTTGAATCCTGTCTGAAGAGATAATTAATTTTTAGTGAAGAAGGGTCAGAACTGTCAGACAGCAGAACAGGGGTTATTTTAAAGAATAAACTGTACTTATTTGCTAAAAAAAATTCCTAAAATTTTATGGTAAGAAGATATATGAGTCTAGTTTCAGGGAAAATTAACGGATCTTAATTTGGAGTTCTGTATCTTAAGTTATAAATATTTTAGTGACTATGACTCAAATAGACAACTTTGAATAAACTATAAATAATAATAGTTGAATTGTAGAAAATGTTGCATATGAACATGAAATGTATTAAATTGATAATTAAATTTATTTATTTAGATCCAGAAGATTCAAATACAAAGCTAGATCGAGGAAAGGAAAAAGTTCGGGATTTGTAGATTTTTTTTACAAACAAGTATCAAGGTAAGTTCATGTAACTTGAATTATATTCTTAAATGCTTGAAATGCATGTTTTTGATATGAATATGATTTGAATGCTCATTATATGAAATTTATGAAACATTGATATATTTGATAAAAGGGGAAGAAATCTCGGTTGAATGAAAGGAAAATTCGATGGATCTCTGAAAAGGAATTGACAGTAAAAAGGATCTAGCCCGGACGGGTGATCCTATTCTTAAATAGCCCTCCCGAAGAATATGTGGAAAATGGATTTAGCCCGGACGGGTAATCCGAATTAGGGTCTGAATTTAGCCTGGACTGGTAATTCAGATCCAAGCTAATTAGAGTAATTGTCATTGCAGGGGATTTAGCCTGGACTGGTAATCCCGACAATACTCTATGAGTTTATATTGCAGGGGATTTAGCCTGGACTGGTAATCCTGCTGCAAGGTTGAGGTTCACGGGAGTGTGCTCTCTGAAATGGAAATGTGCGCACATGAATATGAATTGACGGACCCGAAATTGTACACAAAAAGTGTACCTTTGAAAGTCCATCAAAATTTCGATAAATTCAACGGGATAAATATGGAAAAATAACAAGGAAATGGAAATTATGATATTGATGAGCTCATCAATCATGGTATATATTATTGGTACATGGAAATTATTGTATTAACTTGAATGTTGAGTTTGTGCATATTAGGGTAATAATGCATTGAATGGGTATAGGAATGTTGTATTGTATTGAAAATATTAGGTAAGTATAATTCTTGTTACATGAGCTTACTAAGCACAAAGTGCTTACCCCGTTTCCCTGTTTTGTAGTGTTAAGAGCTCGGAGGTCGGATTTGGTCGGAGACACATCACACTATCAACCTCAGGATTTCGGTATATAAAGAAACTTTATTTTGGAAATCAATGGCATGTATAAGCTAATAAAGTAAATGTTAATGTGAAATGAATATAAAGTTAGCCATTAGTATGGTTAACAAACCTGGTTTTGGGTATGTAATGACGTTATCTTACAAATATGCATGAATTTATCTTGAAAATATGTTGAATTGGATTGGTTGATTTGGATTGGTCTCGATATAATATTGCAGGGAAGGTTAGATATCTTTAAAGGGATTATATTGAGTTTTCCTAAAAAAAAATTAATTCGTAAACTCCAGTAATACCTCGTACCTTATTCCGGCAATTAATACTGGTAGGGGGTATTACATTTTTATTATTTTCATCTTGAAATCAGTAGTCTTATTGGTATAGCTGAAAAAGAAAAATTTTATCCACCATATCAAATTTGGATCATTAAAAAAAATGATTGGAGGCCCCAACTTTTAGCAACTAAAGAAGAAGAAAGACACTTGACAAAAAATATTGACAAGTGTTATAATAATCCCAGTTATTATTAGATCCAAAAAGGAATAGATTTAATGACCAAAGCCCAATATTTTCTTCAACAAAAAACTTATAGCCTATGGATTGATGGAAGAAGAATATTGGCATATATACTGGAAACACTCAGGGTGATAGAGATGACGAATTCGCGCAACTAGTAAAAACGATAACTAACATGGAGATTGATGATTTTCCATCACACATAATAGAAGAAAATCAAGAATACATGGGAAAATTGGAACCCACCAAGACTGTCAATAGATTCATTACATCTAGATGAAATAGAGGAAATGAATCAAGATAATATTCAAGAATGATAAAAGCCAATTGGAAAAAACCAATTAAAATATCAAGGAAGCAACTTGGGAAAATGACATCCAAGTGTAAACAAAAAAGGAAGCTACATGGGAAAATGACATCCAAGGAAGAAACTTGGGAAAACGACATCCAAATGTAGACAAAAAAGGAAGCAATGTGGAACCAACCATGTAAAATCAATGATGAGACATTATCCTTATCAGAAAAACTGTGCGGATTTCAAAGAAAATTAAATAGGGTTCAATAATTCTCATATAAAAAGGGGGATGAAGGAAGCCTAAGAAATCATCGAAAAAAGTTTAGAAAGCCTCTCTCTATCCACTTATGACCCACCAACCTCTCTTCATATCTACTTTTACCCACCAACCTCTCTTTCTTTGTAAAAAAACCTTTTCCTTTCTACTAGTTTTATGTTGTAAATTTGTATTCGATACTTTGGCTTGTCCATTGGTTTGCGGATGATAAGTAGTAGTCATTCTATGATTAACTCCATATCTCTTCAGGGCGGTCGCCACTTGGTTGCAATGAAAGTGTGTACCCTGATCACTAATCAATGCCTTTGGTGTGCCAATTCAGGTGAGTATATGCTTGTGAAAAAAAATTTAGCACAGTCTTTGCATCATCTTTTGGGTCTGTAACAACTTCCACCCACTTCGAGACATAGTTAATGTAACACCCCTAACCCGTATCCGTCGCCGGAATGGGGTTACGAGGCATTGTCGATCATAATACAATTTAGAACAAACTTTCATTACAAAAGTAATCATCTAGTAAATTTTTTAAACCAAACTAACATGTTTCGATTATACCATTCATCTAATTATTCTATTTTTTTATTCAATCAATACAAACAAATAATCATAGAAATCAAATGCTTAACTCATAACCCAATATATTCCATTTCATATTCAAATCATACATGCAAACTTAACATTTAAAGAATTCGAATGATTTATATATGAAATAATCAATCAACTTACAAATTTTATGCACTTACTTTAAATAGTATAAACATACATCATTACGTCTATTTCATTTATCTAATATTACCATACCATTATAACATTTATTATCTAAACACAACAATTGCATAACATTGATATATTTATATATGATATTTTTGTTTTACTTAGCAAAAACCGTGTGTATAATAATAACTTAACCAGTTAAAACTACTCAAATAAACTAACCCAAGCATCCAAATAATATGCCCTTTGAAGCCAACATAAAAACCACATTCATTAATCAAATTTTCATGGTCTAAATTAAACCACAAATATCCACATTCATTAATCAAATTTTCATGGTCTAAATTAAACCACAAATATTTAGTACTACAATTATAACACGAACATACAAACAAGCACATATAACCTACTTTAAAGTCATTTGCCGAACCATAATTATAACATGTTAATAAATCTAAATAATATACCAATTTGCCTCTACTTGAACAATTCACTACGTTAAAAACTATGTCTTTTGCACATCTATATATATACATACATTTCCATTATAACCGAATTAAATTAACCATTCCCATTCGAATACAAAAACGTATAACATACATATATACTTGACAAGTAGATCTATCCACAACACTTCATATCATACCTAATTTACCGTTCAATTATATATCATAAAACATACCTACCATAATAAACCCTATTAACATTTTTATGCCAAAACCGAATATATGAAGCAAAATATTAAGTCACATAACAAAACCTTATTTAAGCATATCAACCAAGATTCATATATATATATATATAAGCAATAGCCGAACACCACAATCAAACATAACCATTATCTAAACGGAGCATTAAATCGAAACATAACAAAGTAATAAGCCATTTTCGCATGGCTCATGATTACATTAACCAAAATCAAACATTTTAAAATATAATCCAACCTATACATGCCATAGGTTCGAAAATTCAGCTTATGAAATACCAAAGATATGATAGACTTTGCTGATGATTCCCGAGCTCGTAACTTGATTCCAAAATTTATAAAACAAAGGTAAACATGAACACACACGGTAAGCTATCACAGCTTAGTAAATCATAAGCAAATAACAACTCGATGACACAATATCAACTCTTTTAAACCAAATCTAACTATACTATACTATCATAATCACATTAAATCTCAAGCTTACAATTTCATTTATATCATATACTTTCACCTAACAACTTATTCATGGCTGAATGAACATATATATACATTAACAAACTATCATTCAATTTCCAAGCCAAAATATATTTATCATACCAAGCACATATACACTTATATGCATATACTCATAAGTTAGAATATAACAATCACATGCATATTTATATCATATGGCCGAATATTCCACCAAATACACATATGTTTACATTAGTAACTTGTATTATTTGGATCACATATTAAATGTCCAACTTACCTTATTTTCAAATAGGTAATTAACTAACTCATACCTGATCGTTTTAACTCATTTTACACCTTTGTTCCCAACTTATTATTGCCCGTTGAACCATTCGAAATTAAATAGGATACTTGGATAATCACATATATTGAACAATGCTAACGTCCCAGATGTGGTCTTACATGCTATCTCATATCGATGCCACTATCCCAGGCAGGATCTTACACGAATCAAATACGATACCAACGTCCCAGACATGATCTTACACGTAACCACATATATCGATGCCAACGTCCCAACCGTGGTCTTACACGAAAACACATATATTGATGCCAACGTCCTAGACGTGGCCTTACACGAAAACATAATTGGAATCCTACGGTTCGTACGGGTCTTTTAGACGTCATAATTCAGTCGAATCGAATTCATAAACTTAATTCCCAAGCATATACACATTAGGTAATATTATATAAATACTTATAAAATACAATTCAACATTTTAAGTTTACATTTGTTCAAAATTAACATCATTTACTAGCTTATAAACTTACCTCGGACGATGAAAAATCGGAACGGTACGACTAGTCGACAACTTTGGTTTTCCTCCGATCCAAATCTGATTTCTTTGGTTCTTTATCTAAACATATTAAAATTAAACTCATTCAAACATATTTCTACTCAATTTAGTCCAAAAACACATAAATAGGAAAATTACTATTTTACCCCTGACATTTTACACTTTTTACAATTTAGTCCAAATTGCACAAAACACAAAATATGCAAAATTTGCATATACCATGCTTAGGCCGAATATTACCCATGCTCATACAAGTCCATACATTTCATTTATTTCACATTTTAGTCCCTCAATTTATTATTTTTTCAATTTAGTCCTAATTAGTCAAAATTATCAAAAATTCCAATACAAAACATGTCTTTCATATTTCATCAACTAACATCACAAAACTCAAATATTCATCAATGGCGTAACTTAAAATATTCATCAAAATAAAAAATTCAAGCATGGGCTCTGTAGATAACATAGCAACGATCTCAAAAACGTAAAAATTATCAAAAACCGAGCTAGTTACATACCTTGATTAAGCTTAACTATGGCCGAATACCCTAGCTTGTTTCTTTCTTTTCTTTTTTTTTATGCTCGGTTATGAGAAAAATAAATGAGCTAATGGCTTCTTAATTATGTTATAATATAACATATATTAACATAATATCTAATTTACATATTTAACCTTATTATAAAATATATAACCATGTTAAATCATGGCCATTACCGTCCATCACCTATATCTATGGTTTACCTACAACTTAAATGCCTCCATTTAAAAAGACAACAATAATTCGACCCTTACATATTAAACTATCAAGTTTTCATTTTACGCGATTAAGTCATTTTATTTAATCGGGCACTCAAACGACTAAATTAAATCACGAAAAATATCACACATATAAATTCACACATAATAAACACAGAAAATAATTTTAAAATATTTTTCTGACTCGGATTCGTGGTCCCGAAACCATCATTCCGAATAGGGTCTAAATCGGCCTGTTACAATTAACAACTACTAATATATACAGATTTCCAAATGAACTTAGAAACGATCCCATAAAATCCATACCCCAAACATCGAATAATTCAACATCCATAATTGGCTACTGTAACATTTCATTGCGTCAGGATATAAAACTGGTGTGCTGACATCTATCACATTGATTCACAAAATTGTGGGCATTTTTGTGAATAATGTCAGCCAGTAGAATCCTGATTGGAGAACTTTAGCAGCAGTTCTTATACCACTGAAATGACCTCTATAAGGAGCATCATGACAATGCTTCAGGATTGAAAGCATCTCTTCTTCCGAAACACAATGTCGAATAATGTTGTCATTGCATACCTTGAATAAATACGGTTCGTTCTAATGATACTTTATTACGTCACGAAGAAATCTTTCTTTTTTATGGCCCGTGACACCCAATAGGAATTTCTCACACACTAGATAATTAAAAAAATCTACATACCAATGGGTTGCATCTACAACAAATAACTTCTTATCTGGGAATGCGTCGACAATTTGAAGTATGTTTCCGTCTTCGTTGCCAACTTCTAATCGAGATAGATGGTTTGCAACTTGATTGTTTAAAACCTTATGGTGCTTTATCTTGATGTCAAATTCTTGCAACAGTAATATCCAACGTATTAGTCTTGGTTTGGCATCCTTTTTTCGCAAAGAGATATCTCAACGTCGAATTATCAGTGAATACTGTAACCTTTGCACCAACATGATAGAAACAAAACTTGTCGAAAGCAAAAACTATAGCCATCAATTCTTTCACTGTGGTGGTATAATTGAGTTGAGTCTTTGTAGAGTTTTGCTAGCATAATAAATCGCATGAAACAGTTTTCCCTGTCGTTGTCCCAGCAGTGCACCCATAGCAAAGTCGCTTTCATCGCACATAACTTCAAAAGGTTGAGACTAACCAAATGCAATGAAAATGGGTGCATTCACTAGCTTCTTGTTTAATTGAATAAATGTATCCAAACATGTATCATTACAGAATAATTTTTTATTCTGTTCCAGCAATAAGCATAAGGGGTTTGCAATTTTTGAAAAATCTCTAACAAACCATTGGTAAAACCTCGCATGTCCAAAAAAACTATGAATACCTTTCTCATTTTTTGGTGGAGGTAATTTCTCAATGGTTTCCACCTTAGCTTTGTCTCCTAAAATGCCTTAACTAGAGATGCAGTGCCCTAACACAATGCCTTCAGTTGCCATGAAATGACATTTTCCCCAATTCAAGACAAGATGTGTGTCTTCACATCTTTTCAGAACTTTATCCAAATTGATAGTGGAATGATCAAAATTATTCACATAGACTGAGAAATCATCCGTAAATACCTTTAAAGAGTCTTCAATCATATCTGAGAATATTGCCATCATCACCTTTGAAATGTGGCTAGTGTGCTACAAAGACCAAAAGGCATACGGTGAAAAGCGAAAGTACCAAAAGGGCAAGTGAAGCTTGTTTTCTCCTGATCCTCCAGTGCAATAGCAATTTGATTGTACCCAAAATAGCCGTCTAAAAAGAAATCATAAGATTTTACAGCAAGTCGATCTAGCATTTGGTCGATAAAAGGAAGTGGGGAGTAATTCTTCTGTGTGGCCACATTCAATTAGCAATAATCCATGCAAACTCGCCATCCCGTGGAAATGCATGTACGAATTAATGCATCCTTATCATTGCAAACCACAATTATGCCACTCTTTTTAGGCACGTATTGCACTAGACTTACCTAATTGCTATCAGAAATCGGGTAAATAATTCCAGCATCAAGCCATTTTATGATTTCCTTTTTGACAACTTCCTTTATTTTCTCGTTTAATCTTCTTTGCTGTTCAATCAATTGCTTACCTTTATCTTCCAACTTGATCTTGTGCATGAAAAAAGAAGGACTAATACCTTGAATATCGACAATACTCCAAGCAATAGTTCCTTTATGTTGCTTGAGAATATGGACCAATTTCTTTTCTTGAGTTGCATCCAGCGTTGCGGAGACAATAACTGGGAGAGTATTGTGATCACCTAGAAAGACATATTTAAGATGAGGAGGTAGTGGTTTCAATTCTAGAGTAGGAGCTTTTTCAATAGATGGTTTGAAAATTGGGGTTGTTCTATTGGCTAGGTCGGAGCCATCCTATAAGAGCAATAGAAATGGGTGCCATACCAAACTAGATCAATACCAAATTCAACTTCCTTAATTGGAAGTAATCCGAGCAACTCTTCCTAAAACACGTCTGGATACTCACAAACTACCGGTACTGACTCAATCTTCAACTCCGACTCTTTTGTATTCAACACAAAAGAAAGATAAGCTTCGTAACATTTTCTTATGCACTTATGAGCGGACATCGAAGAAATCACTACAGGCAAGCTATCCGATTCATTTGATTCAACCCGAAAAATATCACCATTTTCACATTTCAGTCCAATAAATTTTCTCCCACAATTTAATAGTACATAATGAGCAATTAACCAATCCATACCAAGAATTACGTCAAACTCATCAAACGACAAAAGCATAAGGTTAGTCGAAAAATAGTGACCTCTAATTATCAAAGGACAATTCTTACATACTTTATCATCTAACACATATTTGCCTAACGGGTTTGACACTTTGATCACAAATTCTAGTCGAAAAATAGTGACCTCTAATTATCAAAGGACAATTCTTACATACTTTATCATCTAACACGTATTTGCCTAACGGGTTTGACACTTTGATCACAAATTCTGTAGATTCAACAAACATACTCATACTAGACACCAATTTCATACAAATATAGGAAAGGATAGATCCCAGATCAATCAAAGAAATAATAGTAGCATCATAGATAGAAAATGTACCTGTAATCACATCCGGAGAGGAAGCCTTTTTGCGAGTGCGAATTGCATACGTCCTTGCAGGATCTCTGCCCTTGAGTCTCACAGTAGACTCTTTAGGGGCACTCTTGCTGCTCGCTTCATTACCTAAATTTTTCTGTGGTCTACCTCGACTAGTAGTGTTACCCGATCTTGCACTTTGATATCTCTCATTCTCTGCCATCTCGGGGCACTCTCTAATAAAGTGGTCTGGGGAACCACACTTGAAACAAGTCCTGTCACTCCCTCGACACTCACCGGGCTGTCGTCTGCCACATTGTGGACATTTCGGCCTACTTGGTCGAGCATTACCAACACTAGCAATCGAGGTGGTCTAGGCCTTAGTACCCGAGTACTATGTATCTCTATTTCTATTTGGATGCCCACCAAAAGCATGGGAACGAGAATATAAATCCCTCGACTTCTTCGATATGGACTAAAACGACTTGCTCATAAACCTTTTCCTTGAGTCCCTAGCCTCAGACTCGTCCTTTCTCTTCTCTTTGGCCAATTCCTCGACCTTACAAGCTCTTTCAACGAGTACAACGAACTCTTTCAGCTCAAGCATACTGACAAACATCCGAATGTCTTCATTTAATCCGTCCTCAAACCTCTTTCACATAATAGCTTCGGTCAATACACATTCCTGAGCATAATTGTTGAGTCCCAAAAACTCACGCTCGTATTCAGTTACAGTTATTTTACCTTGCTTCAACTCAAAAATCTCTTTTCTTTTCTAATCCATAAATCTCTGAATGATATACTTTTTCTCAAACGCCTCTTGGAAGAATTCCTATGTCACCCTTTCCCTCGGTACCACCGAGACAAGTGTCTTCCACCAGTGGTAAGCTGAATCTCTAAGCAGTGATACAACACATTTCATGCACTCTTCTGGTGTGCATGACAATTCCTCAAAAACCCAGATGGTGTTTTCAAGCCAAAACTCTACTCGTTCCGGATCATCATCAATCCTAGCTCAGAACTCTTGAGCTCTTTGCTTTTGAATTTTATCCACCGAAGGTCCATTTAGTCTCATAAAATCCATACCACGGGGTGCCACTGGGATAGGCTGGGGAATAGGTGGGGGTGGAGGGGGTTGAGCGTTCGGGTTCGCTCGAATAAACTCCGTGTACCAAGCATCCATCATGTGGAGATAGGCTTCCCGAGCCCCTTCCCCTCCTCCCTGGCTAACCATGGGAGGTCGGTTATCAGTTGGCACTACCCCTTCAGCAAGAACTGGTGCGTTACTTTTTACATCATCTACCATATCTAGATCGGGATCCATTTACTATATGAAAGCACAATTGAAAATTGTCAGGAGTCGTCAGACAATCATAATATATGTATGGCATGTATAGCTAAACTTGTACATATGCTACGTTAGTCCAAAAATCGACTAAACCATAGCTCTGATACCACTAAATATAACACCTCTTACCTGTATTCAATGTCGAAATATGGTATGACGCGTTACTGAACATAAACTCACACAAACATGCAATCATATCATGGACCATAAAATAATAATAAAATAATTATTTTTATTACAAATTTGTTGTCTCGAAATCACTGTTCTGACTAGACCCTAATTTGGGATGTTACAATACCAGACTAAACAACTCAAATAATTCTAGTTCTTATCCTGACAGCTATCAGGTGCGACGACAATTCTAAACGCAATCTGGAATTAACCCATGCAGCGACATGCGGACATCTGTCAGGTGCGGCGACAATTTTGAATGCAATCTAGAATTAACTCATGTAGCGAAATTAATGTAATAAGGTAGCAAAAATAAGGATAAAGTAGGCTAGGATTCACCGAGTTATAAAATGCAATTTACTGAATTGAAAATGCTAAAATGTATGCTAAGGATAACTAAATGGGAACAATTTAACCAATAAGTTTGGGGAAAACCTATGTTCTTTCTAGTGCTATCAGTTACCCTAGAAGGATCTCTCAATTTTTGATTAAACTAACAAGTCGGTAGGATCTACTTATCTCTCGACCTCACATTCCAGGCTGTTTCGAGGCTAGGGTGTTCATGGATAGGCTATAACAACTTTGGGTTAATTCCTACCTAAATGACTTCGTAGGATCATCAAGACTAGGGTATAAGTTCTTCCTCTCTCAAATAGCTGATTCATTGAGAAAACCCTACATAATAATTAATTAATCACACATCCACTCACTAATCCCCCGCAAGAGTATTAGTTCCTCGTGGATCTCATAAACACAATGATCTTGATAAATAAGATGACCATTAAAAAAAATCAAGAAATAAGTTCAATAAAAATCCTAAGATGTATTTGAATGAAACACAAAATCCACAATAGTCTGACCGCATTTACAAATCATGCTTTCCATAAAACAGTAATGAAAAAAAATTGTAAAATAAATATAAAAACGGAGAGAGAATAATAAAACTAAAATTACAGGGAAAGACTTAGAATATGAAAAGCTACCTTAAACAAGTGTTAACTGAGCCTATTTAAAAATTTAGGGTAGCCGTCATCCTCAACCTAGGTTAGTTGATGTTTTCGTGTTTAATTTCCATTGTGCAGATCAAAATGACTTTGTTCATAATTAATCTTATACAAGGTTAGTGTCGCGACGTCCTAGTGTTTGTGTCATGACGTTGAAGAAGGAATACTCTAGTTAAGAGGTGGCTTTAAGAGTGTGTCGTGACATCTAATGGTTGTGTCACGACACCAAAGGAAAACTTGAGATTCTTGTATTCTGCTCCCTTTGTTGCGATATTAATCTTCGTGTGTTGCAACATAGCGAGCAATCTTGAGCTTCTATGCCTTTGGATGGTTACCTATACACTCAATAAGTATGTTAGCTCATATTTAGACCTCATTCAGCCCCTAAGGTCAATAAAAGACTCAAAATAAACTTTTTATTAAATTTAAAAAAAATACAAAAACTCAACTAAAACATAATTAAAATGCTCGTATTAAAGCTCCTAAAGTATGAAATCTTGTTTAATTTACTACACCGAATTATGAGAGATTAGTGTGATTAATTAATTTTTATATAGGATTTTTCACGGATCAGCTTTTTGGGATAGAGAGGACTTAAACCCTAGGCCTGACAACCCTAGGATTTCATCTAGGTGGGAATTAATCCAAAATTGGTATTGCCTATCATTGAACCCCTTGCCCCAATCTGGTCTGGACTGTGAGGTTGAGAGATAAGTAGTTTTGCCGACTTGTTAGTTTAGTGGAAGATCGAGAGATCCTACTAGAGTAACAACTAGTTGATTGGGTAGAAACCCAAGATAGGAATTAGTTATGACCATCGAAGTGTAATAGCCCCAAATTAGGTCTAGTTGGAACAGAGGTTTCGGGACCACAAAATCCGAGATAGAAATAATTATTTTATGATTTTTTTGAGGTCTATGATATGACTGCATGATTGTGTGAAAATTTCGTGAAGAAATTCTATGCATAAAGTGCTCAATTTGAAGTTAGGGACTAAATTGAATAAGTTGTAAAACCTGGATTTTAGAAGTTTCTAGTATGAAATTGCTTTGAAATATTAATTAGAAGGTCTTAAATAGAAATTTTACCAATTTCTAAGTGATGGACAAAAATTGGACATGGATGGAATTTTTGAAAGTTTAGTAAGGAAGGGCATTTTGGTCATTTGGTAATTAAAAGAAATAAAAAGGGAAAATAAAGCCAAAAATTGACTAATCTTTTTCATGGAGGCCGAAATTAGCATGGGGAAAGCCATGGCTAGGGTTTTCAAGCTTTCCAAGCTCAATAGTAAGTCCGTTCTAACCCCGTTTTTCAAGTTCTTTACGTTATTGGAATCCCGGTAATTTGATTAAGCTTATTCTAGCAATAATTTAAGCTAGGGTTCATATTTGGAAATATACCCATAGGTGAAATATGTTTATTTTGATGTTTTATTATAGAATATGAGGTTTTAAATTATGTTAGACAACTTGTGCTACTCGGTTTTGAGTGAAAACGAGTAAACTGGCTTAATCGGTAAAAATACCTAATAGTCATAAGTATATGTTAGAGTGAGAATTTGATGTTGCCATAGAAGGGAAAAGTGATCAGCATGTCATAAAACATAAGAATAAGGGATGAAGTTTAATTCCCGAGCCTAGGGGAAAAAGTGTAAATATGCAAAAGTTTAGGGGCAAAATTGTAATTTTGCAAAAGTTTGAGTTAAGGACTGTTTTGAATAGTACATTAATTAAATAAGAAAAATATGATGTTTTAGATCCCAGAAAACGAGATTTGAACCTAGAATGAGAGAAAATTTGAAAATTGGGAAAGTTGGTAAAATGGTCGTTTCAGTATTGACTTAAGTTCATATGTATAATAAGCATTAATTTATGCATGTTTCAATGTAAAATTGATATATTTATTATAATTTCCGAGGTGTTGAAAGTATGTAAGTTGGTATGATAATAATACAGCAATAATGCTGTAATTTATATTTGAAAGTTAAATTTAGTGACTTAATTAAATTATATTATGTTAAATTAAATGATTATGGTGCCAAGTTTATGAATTGATTTAAAAATATGTCTATGGTACATGAAATGCATTGAATTATCATACATAAATGTTATTTCTATTATTATGGATATTATGGGAAATTGTAAGTTCATATGATTTTTAATGAGGCAATGTGTAATTTAATGTTATTGCCTTGATATTAAATGAGATGTAAGTTTATATGTAAGTAATACATCAATATTACTTGTATTATGATATTTTATAATAATATTGGAAATATGTTTGTGGATAATTACTTGCTTAGTGAAATTGTTGGAAAAGAGAGAGAAATCTCGGTTGAACGTTTGGAAAGATTGGATGATACAGATAGTATGTAGCTAGGTCACATGTATGGTGCTGAGTGCACATCACGTGTACAAGAGAGCTACAAGACATTATGATGTACCTAGGTCGCATGGGTGATACTATGTGTACACCATGTAGACAAGAGAGCTACGGGATATATGTAGCTAGGTCGCATGCGTGGTTCCAGGTGAAGGACACCATGTAGACAAGAGAGCTACGAGATAAATTGGCTAGGTCACATGGGTGGTACTGAGTGTTCACCATGTGTACAAGAGAGCCGAACTATATGATGGGTGGAGCTATGTGCTGAAACCACCAGTGTGAAAGAGTGAATTAGCAATAAAGCTGTTTTGGACAGTAGCAGTGACGTGATTTTGAAAAATCATAAAAAAATAGTAGAAATTGAATAAGAGTCTAAATGAGATATCAAATTAAAGCATAATGCGTCTATTTTCATATAAAAGAAACAGAGCAAGAAAAGGAGTTCTATATTTTGAGATATTTATGTTTTTGTGAGACTGGTTCAGAATGATTACGTGATCCCCTGTTCTGACTTTGGAAAATAAAAAAAATTGGACAAAAATAATTAGAGGCTTAAACTTATATTTTTTAAAATCCTTAATGAGCCTAATTTCAAGATAAATCAATAAGAATATTATCCGAGTTCTGTACTGTGAGATAATTAATTTTTAGTGAAGAGAGGTCAGAACTGTCAGAAAGTGAAACATGAGAAATTTTAATGAATAAACTTTACTAATTGGCTGAACCAGAAATTATGAAAATTTTATGGTGGAAAGATATGTGAGTCTAGTTTCAGAGGAAATTTACAGATCTTAATTTGGAGCTCTGTAGCTCAAATTATAAATAAGTAAGTGACTATGACTCGTGTGGACAGTTTGATATGAGCATTTATTAGTAAATTGTGAAATCGTACTTACAAGAATGCTATATACATTAAGGATGTGGAATGGAGAGGAGGTGGAGGAAAATAAATATATGTGGAATACATGGAAACTATGGTATAAGACATATTGATATAATGAAATAAATGATATGTGTTTATAAGAAAACAGAAAGAGAATGATATGTATCATGACATGTATATATATATATGACTAGTCTCAATGTAATGCTTGTTGGGTATGGAGTTGAATTGAAATGTTTCAGGAAAACATGTTATTTTGCGCATCTGAATTATGGTATTTTATAAAGATATGATCTAGTTTTAAATATGAATGCTTGATGACTAAGCTGAAGATATTTGGTAAGATGATAATCTTGGTATAAATGTATAAGTGGTACTATAATAAACAAGGTAAAATAAGTATGAGAGACACATGTATGATGACATACAAATGCTATGTTTGTGGTTTAATTGTGAATATTTAATCATTAAATGAATACCATGTTATATGCTTTTGATTTTGTATAAGTGTGTAAGAGATTAAGGTTGACCAAAGCTTGGAAAATAGCCTAGGTATATTCTACACAGGCAGAAACACGACCATGCGTCTCAGCCGTGTATGGAACACGACTTTGGGACACGGGCGTGTGGAGCCTTAAAGGATGAAATTTCCAAAATTACCGTAAGTTCTCGGTTTAGTCTCGAACCCTTTCTAAAGTATGTTTTGGGCTTCGTAGACTCAAATAAGGGACTATGTGTAAGTGAATGAACGTTTTGAAATATGAATGAAATTTTATGGCACGTATTTTAGTTTAATGTTTGTATGTTTGTCCGATAACGCCTCGTACCTTATCCCGGCCTCGGGTACGGGGAAGGGGTGTTACATTTAGTGGTATTAGAGCCAGGTTTAGTCGATTCTTGGACTAACATAGCAAGTGTGAGAGTTTAGTTATACATGCCACAAATATGTGATAGTGTGATGTCTCCCGACACTAATAAGGACCATTTTGTTTAAAATGAAGTATTCTCCAACCGAGCTACAACTGACCATTTAATAGTAATATTGAAGTATTTGAATAAAGTGTAGCTATGATGTGTTAAACTGGGGAAGGTATGAATAAGAATTCGTGATATATGTATATGTGATAATATGTGAGATGAAAGTTTATATAGCGATATATTTATTCATATTTGTTTGGGCTACATATGCTGTTGCATGCTTGACTAAATTAATTAGTAAATGTGATGACTAAAGTTATTCAAAATTCATAGAATGTATGAGTGAGTGCACTTGTTTGAAATGAGATAATTGGAAATTTTATGTAAGACAGATATGAATAATAAATTGTTTGAAGTGGATAGTATGATTATAATGACATATGTGGATAATGAAAAAAATGTGTCATATAGATATATGTCAAAATCGAGTTAGAGACTATACGACCTCACCCCCTTACCGATGAGGTGTATATAACGGAAATTCATGAGAATCATGTTGACTAAGTTCCTAAGTGTGGAATCAAAGATTTCAGTGATAAAATAATTATAGATATGACCAGAGACTAAGAATAGTTGACAAGTGAAGGACAGAGTTAGAGAAATATCAGAGTTGACTGAGTTATCTTGGGATTGAAATTGATGACAGAGTGTTTCTGAAAGTATCGTCTTGAAAAAAACTAGTTAGTAATGCTGGAAATTATGAGAAAGATACTGAACTTCACTCCGGTAAGATTTTCGAGGACGAAAATCTCTAAAAGGGGGGAGAGTTGTAATAGCCCAAAATTGGGTCTAGTTGGAACAGAGGTTTCGGGACCACAAAATCCGAGATAGAAATAATTATTTTATGATTTTTTTGAGGTCTATGATATGATTGCATGATTGTGTGAAAATTTCGTGAAGAAATTCTATGCATAAAGTGCTCAATTTGAAGTTAAGGACTAAATTGAATAAGTTGCAAAACCTGGATTCTAGAAGTTTCTAGTATGAAATTGCTTTGAAATATTAATTATGAGGTATTAAATAGAAATTTTATCAATTTCTAAGTGATGGAAAAAAATTGGACATGGATGGAATTTTTGAAAGTTTAGTAAGGAAGGGCATTTTGGTCATTTGGTAATTAAAAGCAATAAAAAGAAAAAATAAAGCCAAAAATTGACTAATCTTTTTCATGGAGGCCGAAATTAGCATGGGGGAAGCCATGGCTAGGGTTTTCAAGCTTTCCAAGCTCAATAGTAACTCCGTTCTAACCCCGTTTTCAAGTTCTTTACGTTATTGGAATCTCGGTAATTTGATTAAGCTTATTCTAGCAATAATTTAAGCTAGGGTTCATATTTGGAAAAATACCCATAGGTGAAATGTGTTTATTTTGATGTTTTATGATAGAAAATGAGGTTTTAAATTATGTTAGACAACTTGTGCTACTCGGTTTTGAGTGAAAACGAGTAAAAGGGCTTAATCGGTAAAAATACCTAATAGTCATAAGTATATGTTAGAGTGAGAATTTGATGTTGTCATAGAAGGGAAAAGTGATCAGCATGTCATAAAACATAAGAATAAGGGATGAAGTTTAATTCCCGAGCCTATGGGAAAAAGTGTAAATATGCAAAAGTTTAGGGGCAAAATTGTAATTTTGCAAAAGTTTGAGTTAAGGATTGTTTTGAATAGTACATTAATTAAATAGGTAAAATATGATGTTTTAGATCTCGGAAAACAAGATTTGAACCTAGAATGAGAGAAAAATTGAAAATTGGGAAGGTCGGTAAAATGGTCGTTTCAGTATCGAGGTAATTTCATATGTATAATAAGCATTAATTTATGCATGTTTCAATGTAAAATTGATATATTTATTATAATATTCGAGGTGTTGAAAGTATGTAAGTTGGTATGATAATAATACAGCAGTAATGCTATAATTTATATTTGAAAGTTAAATTTAGTGAATTAATTGAATTATATTATGTTAAATTAAATGATTATGGTGCCAAGTTTATGAATTGATTTAAAAATATGTCTATGGTACATGAAGTGCATTGAATTATCATACATAAATGTTATTTCTATGATTATGGATATTATGGGAAATTGTAAGTTCATATGATTTTTAATGAGGCAATGTGTAATTTAATGTTATTGCCTTGATATTAAATGAGATGTAAGTTTATATGTAAGTAATACATCAATATTACTTGTATTATGATATTTTATAATAATATTGGAAATATGTTTGTGGATAATTACTTGCTTAGTGAAATTGTTGGAAAAGAGAGAGAAATCCCGGTTGAACCTTTGGAAAGATTGGATGATACAGATAGTATGTAGCTAGGTCACATGTATGGTGCTGAGTGCACATCATGTGTACAAGAGAGCTACAAGACATTATGATGTACCTAGGTCGCATGGGTGATACTATGTGTACACCATGTAGACAAGAGAGCTATGGGATATTTGTAGCTAGGTCACATGCGTGGTTCCAGGTGAAGGACACCATGTAGACAAGAGAGCTACGAGATAAATTGGCTAGGTCGTATGGGTGGTACTGAGTGTTCACCATGTGTACAAGAGGGTCGATCTATATGATGGGTGGAGCTGTGTACTGAAACCACCAAGTATTGAGGATTGATCCGAAGAGTTCAATGGGAGACTCTCTATGTTTTGCTTTGTGAGTTTTGTGATGAATAAGTGCAAGAACTTGGTTATGTGAATGATGTGTTCATTAAGTGACCAGGATGTGGTAAGGTTATAAACAAGTAAGTTATACATGAGGATGATTTCATGGTGACCTTGCAATCATGGGCCTATACTTGTGATGTATGAAATGTGGTGAAAATGATTTGTGATATGTATGTTAAAATGAGGTTAATACAGAGAAAGTGTGAAAGAGTGAATTAGCAATAAAGCTGTTTTGGACAGTAGCAGTGACATGATTTTGAAAAATCACAAAAAAATAGTAGAAATTGAATAAGAGACTTAATAAGATATCAAATTAAAGCATAATGCGTCTATTTTCATATAAAAGAAACAGAGCAAGAAAAGGAGTTCTATATTTTGAGATATTTATGTTTTTGTGAGACTGGTTCAGAATGATTACATGATCCCCTGTTCTGACTTTGGAAAATCAAAAAAATTTTGATAAAAATAATTAGAGGCTTAAACTTATATTTTTTAAAATCCTTAATGAGTCTAATTTCAAGATAAATCAACAAGAACATTATCCAAGTTCTGTACTGTGAGATAATTAATTTTTAGTGAAGAGAGGTCAGAACTATCAGAAAGTGAAACAGGGGAAATTTTAATGAATAAACTTTACTAATTGGCTGAACCAGAAATTATGAAAATTTTATGGTGGAAAGATATGTGAGTCTAGTTTTAGGGGAAATTTACAGATCTTAATTTGGAGCCCTGCAGCTCAAATTATAAATAAGTAAGTGACTATGACTCGCGTGGATAGTTTGATGTGAGCATTTATTAGTAAATTGTGAAATCGTACTTACAAGAATGCTATATACATTAAGGATGTGGAATGGAGTGGAAGAGGAGGAAAATAAATATATTGGAATACGTGGAAACTATGGTATATGAAATATTGGTATAATGAAATAAATGATATGTGTTTATAAGAAAACAGAAAGAGAATGATATGTATCATGACATGTATATATATATGACTAGTCTCAATGTAATGCTTGTTGGGTATGGAGTTGAATTGAAATGTTTCAGGGAAACATGTTATTTTGCACATCTGAATTGTGGTATTTTATAAAAATATGATCTAGTTTTAAATATAAATGCTTGACGACTAAGCTGAAGATATTTGGTAAGATGATAATCTTGGTATAAATGTATAAGTGGTACTATAATAAACAAGGTAAAATGAGTATGAGAGACACATGTATGATGACATACAAATGCTATGTTTGTGGTTTAATTGTGAATATTTAGTCATTAAATGAATACCATGTTATATGCTTTTGATTTTGTATAAGTGTGTAAGAGATTAAGGTTGACCAAAGCTTGGAAAATAGCCTAGGTATATTCTACACAGGTAGAAACACGACCATGTGTCTCAGCTGTGTATGGAACACGACTTTGGGACACGGGCGTGTGGAGCCTTAAAGCATGAAATTTCCAAAATTATCGTAAGTTCTCGGTTTAGTCCCGAACCCTTTCTAAAGTATGTTTTGTGCTTCGTAGACTCAAACAAGGGACTATGTGTAAGTGAATGAACATTTTGAAATATGAATGAAATTTTATGGCCCATATTTTAGTTTAATGTTTGTATGTTTGTCCGGTAACGCCTCGTACCTTATCCCAGCCTCGGGTACGGGGAAGGGGTGTTACATTTAGAGGTATCAGAGCCAGGTTTAGTCGATTCTCGGACTAACATAGCAAGTGTGAGAGTTTAGTTATACATGCCACAAATATGTGATAGTGTGATGTCTCCCGACACTAATGAGGACCATTTTGTTTAAAATGAAGTATTCTCCAACCGAGCTACATCTGACCATTTAATAGTAATATTGAAGTATTTGAATAAAGTGTAGCTATGATGTGTTAAACTCGGGAAGGTATAAATAAGAATTCGTGATATATGTATATGTGATAATATGTGAGATGAAAGTTTATATAGCGATATATTTATTCATATTTGTTTGGGCTACATATGCTGTTGCATGCTTGACTAAATTACTTAGTAAATGTGATGACTAAAGTTATTCAAAATTCATAGAATGTATGAGTGAGTGCACTTGTTTGAAATGAGATAATTGGAAATTTTATGTAAGACAGATATGAATAATAAATTGTTTGAAGTGGATAGTATGATTATAATGACATATGTGGATAATGAAAAAAATGTGTCATATAGATATATGTCAAAATCGAGATAGAGACTGTACGACCTCACCCCCTTACCGATGAGGTGTATATAACGGAAATTCATGAGAATCATGTTGACTAAGTTCCTAAGTGTGGAATCAAAGAGGTCAGTGATAAAATAATTATAGCTATGACCAGAGACTAAGAATGGTTGACAAGTGAAGGACAGAGTTAGAGAAATATCAGAGTCGACTGAGTTATCTTGGGATTGAAATTGATGACAGAGTGTTTCTGAAAGTATCATTTTGAAAAAAACTAGTTAGTAATGCTGGAAATTATGAGAAAGATACTAAACTTCACTCCGGTAAGATTTTCGAGGACGAAAATCTCTAAAAGGGGGGAGAGTTGTAATAGCCCAAAATTGGGTCTAGTTGGAACAGAGGTTTCGGGACCACAAAATCCGAGATAGAAATAATTATTTTATGATTTTTTTGAGGTCTATGATATGATTGCATGATTGTGTGAAAATTTCGTGAAGAAATTCTATGCATAAAGTGCTCAATTTGAAGTTAGAGACTAAATTGAATAAGTTGCAAAACCTGGATTCTAGAAGTTTCTAGTATGAAATTTCTTTGAAATATTAATTATGAGGTATTAAATAGCAATTTTACCAATTTCTAAATGATGGACAAAAATTGGACATGGATGGAATTTTTGAAAGTTTAGTAAGGAAGGGCATTTTGGTCATTTGGTAATTAAAAGAAATAAAAAGGGAAAATAAAGCCAAAAATTGACTAATCTTTTTCATGGAGGCCGAAATTAGCATGGGGGAAGCAATGGCTAGGGTTTTTAAGCTTTCCAAGCTCAATAGTAAGTCCGTTCTAACCCCGTTTTCAAGTTCTTTACGTTATTGGAACTCGGTAATTTGATTAAGCTTATTCTAGCAATAATTTAAGCTAGGGTTCATATTTGGAAAAATACCCATAGGTGAAATGTGTTTATTTTGATGTTTTATGATAGAATATGAGGTTTTAAATTATGTTAGACAACTTGTTCTACTCGGTTTTGAGTGAAAACGAGTAAAAGGGTTTAATCGGTAAAAATACCTAATAGTCATAAGTATATGTTAGAGTGAGAATTTGATGTTGCCATAGAAGGGAAAAGTGATCAGCATGTCATAAAACATAAGAATAAGGGATGAAGTTTAATTCCCGAGCCTAGGGCCAAAAAAGTAAATATGCAAAATTTTAGGGGCAAAATTGTAATTTTGTAAAAGTTTGAGTTAAGGATTGTTTTGAATAGTACATTAATTAAATAAGTAAAATATGATGTTTTAGATCTCGAAAAACAAGATTTGAACCTAGAATGAAAGAAAAATTGAAAATTGGGAAAGTTGGTAAAATTGTCGTTTCAGTATCGAGGTAAGTTCATATGTATAATAAGCATTAATTTATGCATGTTTCAATGTAAAATTGATATATTTATTATAATATTTGAGGTGTTGAAAGTATGTAAGTTGGTATGATAATAATACAGCAATAATGCTGTAATTTATATTTGAAAGTTAAATTTAGTGAATTAATTGAATTATATTATGTTAAATTAAATGATTATGGTGCCAAGTTTATGAATTGATTTAAAAATATGTCTATGGTACATGAAGTGCATTGAATTATCATACATAAAAGTGATTTCTATGATTATGGATATTATGCAAAATTGTAAGTTCATATGGTTTTTAATGAGGCAATGTGTAATTTAATGTTATTGCCTTGATATTAGATGAGATGTAAGTTTATATGTAAGTAATACATCAATATTACTTGTATTATGATATTTTATAATAATATTGGAAATATGTTTGTGGATAATTACTTGATTAGTGAAATTGTTGGAAAAGAGAGAGAAATCCCGGTTGAACCTTTGGAAAGATTGGATAATACAGATAGTATGTAGCTAGGTCACATGTATGGTGCTGAGTGCACATCATGTGTACAAGAGAGCTACAAGACATTATGATGTACCTAGGTCGCATGGGTGATACTATGTGTACACCATGTAGACAAGAGAGCTACGGGATATATGTAGCCAGGTCGCATGCGTGGTTCCAGGTGGAGGACACCATGTAGACAAGAGAGCTAAAAAGATAAATTGGCTAGGTCGCATGGGTGGTATTGAGTTTTCACCATCTGTACAAGAAAGCCAAACTATATGATGGGTGGAGCTATGTGCGAAAACCACCAATTATTGTGGATTGATCCGAAGAGTTCAACGGGAGACTGCTATGTATTGATTTGTGAGTTTTGTGATGAATAAGTGCAGGAACTTGGTTATGTGAATGATGTGTTCATTAAGTGACCAGGATGTGGTAAGGTTATAAACAAGTAAGTTATACATGAGGA
The DNA here is from genome assembly GCF_007990345.1 of Gossypium hirsutum. Classification (NCBI taxonomy): domain Eukaryota; kingdom Viridiplantae; phylum Streptophyta; class Magnoliopsida; order Malvales; family Malvaceae; genus Gossypium; species Gossypium hirsutum. The sequence continues at coordinate 65,592,535 of NC_053425.1, read as the reverse complement.
TGATTTCATGGTGACCTTGCGATCATGGGCCTATACTTGTGATGTATGAAATGTGGTGAAAATGATTTGTGATATGCATGTTAAAATGAGGTTAATACAAAGAAAGTGTGAAAGAGTGAATTAGCGGTAAAGCTGTTTTGGATAGTAGCAGTAACGTGATTTTGAAAAATCAAAAAAAAATAGTAGAAATTGAATAAGAGACTGAATGAGATATCAAATTAAAGCATAATTCATCTATTTTCATATAAAAGAAATAGAGCAAGAAAAGTAGTTCTATATTTTGAGATATTTATGTTTTTGTTAGACTGGTTCAGAATGATTATGTGATCCCCTATTCTGACTTTGGAAAATAAAAAAAATTGGATAAAAATAATTAGAGGCTTCAAATTATATTTTTTAAAATCCTTAATGAGTCTAATTTCAAGATAAATCAACAAGAACATTATCCGAGTTCTGTACTATGAGATAATTAATTTTTAGTGAAGAGAGGTCAGAACTGTCAAAAAGTGAAATAGGGGAAATTTTAATGAATAAAATTTACTAATTGGATGAACCAAAAATTATGAAAATTTAGTGGTGGAAAGATATGTGAGTCTAGTTTCAGGGGTAATTTACAGATCTTAATTTAGAGCTCTGTAGCTCAAATTATAAATAAGTAAGTGACTATGACTTGTGTGGACAGTTTGATGTGAGCATTTATTAGTAAATTGTGGAATTGTACTTACAAGAATGCTATATACATTAAGGATGTGGAATGGAGAGGAGGTGGAGGAAAATAAATACATGTGGAATACATGGAAACTATGGTATATGACATATTGATATAATGAAATAAATGATATGTGTTTATAAGAAAACAGAAAGAGAATGATATGTATCATGACATGTATATATATATGACTAGTCTCAATGTAATGCTTGTTGGGTATGGAGTTGAATTGAAATGTTTCAGGGAAACATGTTATTTTGCACATCTGAATTGTGGTATTTTATAAAAATATGATCTAGTTGTAAATAGGAATGCTTGATGATTAAGCTGAAGATATTTGGTAACATGATAATCTTGGTATAAATGTATAAGTGGTACTATAATAAACAAGGTAAAATGAGTATGAGAGACACATGTATGATGACATACAAATGCTATGTTTGTGGTTTAATTGAGAATATTTAATCTTTAAATAAATACCATGTTATATGCTTTTGATTTTGTATAAGTGTGTAAGAGATTAAGGTTGACCAAAGCTTGGAAAATAGCCTCGGTATATTCCACACAGGCAGAAACACGACCATGTGTCTCAGCTGTGTATGGAACACGACTTTGGGACTCGGGCGTGTGGAGCCTTAAAGCATTTAATTTCCAAAATTTTTATAAGTTCTCGGTTTAGTCCCGAACCCTTTCTAAAGTATGTTTTGGGCTTCGTAGACTCAAATAAGGGACTATGTGTAAGTGAATGAACATTTTGAAATATGAATGAAATTTTATGGCTCGTATTTTAGTTTAATGTTTGTATGTTTGTCCGGTAACGCCTCGTACCTTATCCCGACCTCGGGTACGGGTAAGGGGTGTTACACGAAGCGAGCTAGTCACCCATTCTTTGTAACACCTCTTACCCGTATTTGATGCCGGAATGGGTTACGAGGCATTACCAGACTTAAACACAAGCAAACATACATTTTCGAGCCATGAATTTTCGTTCGAATTAAAAATTTTTGTATTTAATCATAAAGTCCCTCATACAATCTTACGAGTCCCAAATCATGCTTTGAAAGTGGTTCGGGACTAAATCGAGAACTTTAGAAAACTTTACAAAACTTATAAAATTTTTTACTAAATAGGGGTCACAGGTCTATGTGGATATGGGACACGCTCCTGTGGGCAGGCCGTGTGGTCACACACACCCGTGTCCCGAACTCGTGTAACTCTCTGTTTTTCACCCAAGAACAAATTGAAGATACACGGCCAAGTCACACGCCCATGTCCTAGGTCGTGTGGTCGATTTAAAATTCATGATTTTTCATTAAATAGGTGCAGACTTCACACGCCCGGGACACACACCCATGTCCAAGGCCGTGACCCTCACACGGCTGAATTACACGGCCGTGTCTTTGCCCGTGTACTTAATATTGGGCATTCGATTTTGCAAAAATTAGGGTGTAGGGGACACACGACCTAAACACATGCCCGTGGGGCAAGCCGTGTGTCACACACGGCCTAGACACACGCCCGTGTGTCTACCCGTGTAGACAAAAATAAGGCTATTTACCAAGCCATTTTGCCACCCTTTAATGCACACACCTACACAACATAACATAGTACCAATCCAAGCATATACATACAACCAAATTAGCCACAACCAAGACATCAACACATCATTCACATGCTACCATCAATCATATAAAAACATCACATAGTCATTAACTCAAATCATTCCATGAAAGCAATATCATATAAATTACTTATACCAATATTAGCCCATTTCCAATGGCCTTATACAAAATTAACTATTAACCAATGTAAGCCAACACATTTGGCCAAATCAATTATGACACATAACAAAATGAACAAGCCCCCTATACTTGCCATAACTCAAAATGTTGAAATCATTGGTACCAAAATAATTTTTGATAGTGTGAGTGGATCTTCGACGGTCTCCGATCCCCAAGCTAGCTAGGTGAAACTATAAGATAAGGGAAAGGAAGAGCAGTAAGCTATAAGTTACTATGCAAATAATAAGCATCATAACCACACATTTAGCATACAATTAACATAATGAAAATTGGCAAGAATATTATTAAGATCTTATAGTCATAACTTACTCAATCACAATCTTACCAATGGTTCATCACATATCGAGCTTATTATGTATAAGTTTTACGTACATACTTGTACCAACGCGCAACATAACCATAGTCTTTCACAACTTTGACATTCCCGTTGAACACTCAGAATATGAACAAATACTTGAAATTCTTGCACATAAGTGCCATATATGTAGCCATAGCTACCTCACATCTCATAATACATATAGGCTCGCTTTCGAGCTATTCAAAGGCCTGCTTACACAAGCTGTCAGTCAGGACATAGCTACTCAGTGCTGCTCACACAAGCTGTCAGGTATTTGTAACATATGCCAACATACCTAGCCACTGGTAGGACGTACAAGACCAACACCCGAATCACATAAGCACATGGGTTCGTAGTGACATGTCACTCGTATCCTATTCTATTCCTAAGGCTCAACCGGGAATTCTCGCTTGTCGAAACTTTGTCGAATACATCCAAAGAGTCATTCACAATTCATACAATATTAAAGTATTTAAAACATAAATATAACAATGCATTATTTACATACGAACTTACCTCGGTACAAAAAAAGTAGAATTGGACCTAATCGTCAAACACTTTGTTTTTCCCCTAATCTAGGTCCGAACCTCGTTTTTCTTGATCTATAATAACAAATTTAACTTATTTAATACTCACATTACTCAATTCAAACCAAAAATCATTTCATGGAAAAATTACATTTTTACCCCTAATGTTCACATTTTTACAATTTAGTCCCTAAGCTCGTAAATTGAAATGTATTCAATTTCTTCAAAACCCAAGCCTAGTTGAACCATTTCATACTTATACCAGCCCAAATTTTCCACTTAATCACACTTTTACTTCTTATTTTATAACTTTTACAAATAGGTCCTTTTTTGACATTTTTACCAAAAATCAGTTAGCACAAGTTGTTTTTCTAACAACAAACATGCATTTTTTACCATTAGCCATCAAAATAGACAGATGTCTAACACGGGTCAAACCCAGATCTTAATCATACTTCAAATTAGTACTAGAAATAGGTAGATCGAGTTACAACGACTTTGAAAATGTAAAGAGCATTAAAAACGGGGCAAGAACATACTTACAATCGAGCTTGGAAGATAAAAAACCCTAGCTATGTCTTCCTTAGGGATATTCGACCATGGGAGAGAAGATGGACAAAGATTTTGACTTGATTTTTGCTTTTTAATTCATTTAATTACCAAATGACCAAAATGCCCTTTTATTAAAACACTAAAATTTATCTTACTTCATGTTCACTTTTGTCCACTAACTTAACAAATGGTCTAATTACCATCTAAAAACCTTCAATTTAAAATTTCATAGCAATTAGACACCTCTAGCTTATAGATCTCAAGTTTTGTACTTTTTGCAATTTAGTCTTTTTTGTTGAATTGAGTGCTCAAACGTTAAAATTTTCGAACAAAATTTTCACAAAACCATTCTATAAAACTGTAGACCGTAAAAATATAAGAAAAATAAAATTTTCTATGTCAGATTTGTGGTCTCGAAACCACCGTTTTGACTAGACCCAAATTAGGGTTGTTACAACTCCCCTTTAGGGATTTTCGTCGCTAAAAATCTTACCAAAAAATAGGTTTGGGTACTACTTTCTCATAGCTTCGTCGGGTTCTCACATAGCCTCTTCGACCCCATGTCGTTGCCATAAAACTTTTACTAAGGCTATACTTTTATTTTTCAACTGTTTAACCTCCCCAGCTATAATCTTGATCGGTTCATCACAATAAGTCATATCAGGTCGAATCTCAACTTCTATCGGTGAAATCACATGTGAGGGATCAGAACGGTATCATCATAACATTGACACATGAAACACATTATGAATCCTTTCTAACTCTATCGGTAAAGCTAATCGAGATGCCACTGGCCCTATTCTTTCAATAATCTTATACGACCTAATGAAACGTGGACTCAACTTGCCTTTACGGCCAAATCTCAAAATCTTCTTCCAAAGAGATACTTTCAGAAATACTTTATCACCAATCTAAAATTGTATCTCTTTTCTTTTCAAATCTATGTACAAATTTTGTCGATCTGAAGCAGTTTTCAAGCAATCTCGAATTACCTTTACTTTTTCTTCGGTTTCTTTAACCAAATCAACCTCGTGAATCTGTCTCTCATTGAGTTCGTTCCAGTACAACGGAGTTCGACACTTGCAGCCATACAACGCCTCATACGGTGCCATCTTTATACTCAATTGAAAACTATTATTATAAGCAAATTCGACCAATAGTAGATATTTCTCCCAACTACCTTCGAATTCTAGAACACAACATCAGAGCATATCTTCAAGAATTTGGACTACTTTTTCGGATTGACCATCAGTTTGCAGATGAAAAGTGGTAATAAAATTTAACTTCATACCCAAAGCTTCTTGTAATTTCTTCCAAAATCTTAAAGTAAATCTCAGATCTCTATCCGAAATAATAGAAATAGGCACTCCGTGCAATGTAACAATTTTAGCGATGTACAATTCAGCTAACTTATCAAGTGAATAGTCGATATGTACGGGAATAAAATGAGCTAATTTTGTCAATTTGTCAACAACAACCCAGACATCATCTTTCTTTTTGGGAGTCAAAGGAAAACTCGTTACGAAGTCCATCGTAATCCTATCCCATTTCCATTCGGGTACCATTGCTGGCTGAAGTAAACCTAAAGGCACTTGGTGTTTGGCTTTTACTTGTTGACATATCAAACATCTCGATACGAAATCAGAAATATCTCTTTTCATACTTGACCACCAATACAATTTCTTCAAATCATTATACATTTTCGTACTACCTGGATGAACTGATAAACAACCACTATATGCCTCATGTAAAATTTTCTAAATAAGTTTATCATTTTTCAGTACACATACTCTATCCCGAAACATCAAACAATCATCTAAATTGATCGGAAAGTCTGTATCACTACCTGATTCACACTGAGCTCTTTTGGTTTGAAATTCACTATCATTTTTCTGAGCTTCAAAAATTTGCTGAAGAAATACCGGTCTAGCTCTCAACTCGGCCAAAATTGAATCGTCATTAGACAAAGTCAGTTTCGTATTCATAGCTCTCAAAGCAAACAAGGACTTTCTGCTCAAGGCATCTGCGACTACATTTTCCTTTTCGGATGATAGTCAATCACTAGTTCATAATCCTTCAGTAACTCAAGCCATCTCCGTTATCCAAGTTCAGATATTTTTGAGTGATCAAATATTTTAAACTCTTATGATCAGTAAAGATATGGCAATTCTCACCGTATAAATGATGACGCCAAATTTTCAAAGTAAAAAACAATTGCGGCCAATTCCAAGTCATGCGTCGAATAATTCTTCTCGTATGGTTTCAACTATCTCGAGGCATAAGCTACAACTTTTCCATCTTGCATCAACACACAACCAAAACTATTCAATTATGCGTCGTTATAAATTACAAATTCTTTTCCCAATTCAGGTTGTACTAAAACCGATGCTTCAGTCAATAATGCTTTCAAGTTCTCTAAACTTTGCTGACATTTTTCGAACCATTCAAATTTAACATCTTTTTGCAACAACTTGGTCATAAGAGTAGCAATAATAGAAAATCCTTTGACAAAATGTCGGTAATAACCAGCTAAACCCATAAAGCTTCTAACTTCAGATACATTCCTTGGCGGTTTCCATTCAACAATTGCCGAAATCTTATTTGGATCAACCCGCATACCATCTCTTGAAACAATATGTCCCAAAAATCTGACTTCTCGAAGCCAAAACTCACTTTTACTGAATTTAGCAAACAATTTCTTATCTCTCAACGTCTACAATACAATTCTTAAATGCCCAGCATGCTCGGACTCGTCTCGAGAATAAATCAGAGTATCATCGATGAATACAACCAGAATCTTATCTAAGTACGGTCGGAAGATCTAATTCATCAAATCCATAAAAATTGCAGGTGCATTAGTTAGTCTGAAAGGCATAACAAGAAATTCATAATGCCTGTACCTTGTCCTGAAAGCAGTTTTCGGCACACCCGACTCTTTAACTCTCAACTGATAATTGCCAGATCTCAAATCAATCTTTGAGAATATCGTTGCTCCTTTCAACTGATCAAACAAGTCATCAATTCTCGGCAGAGGATACTTGTTCTTTATAGTCACCTTGTTGAGCTGTCGGTAATCGATACAAAGTCTCAAAGATTTGTCCTTCTTTTTTACAAATAACACTAGAGCACCCCAGGGAGAAAAACTTGGTATCACAAAACCCTTATCTATTAGCTCTTGCAACTGATCTTTCAATTCATTCAATTTAGTCAGAGCCATCCTATACGGATCAATCAATATCAGTGCAGTCCCAGGTACTAAATTAATAGCAAACTCAACCTCTCTGATCGGAGGTAATCCAGTCAACTCCTCTAGAAACACATCCGGATATTCACAGCTATCGACACTGATTCAATTTTCAATTCAAACATTTTTGTACTCAACATATAAGCAAGATAAGCTTCACAACCTTTCCTTACGTACCTCTAAGCAGACATAGACAAAATCATAGTAGGTAATTCACTTGATTCATTAGTTTCAACCCGAAGAACTTCACCATTTTTACATTTCAATTCAATAGTTTTCTGTCTACAATTTACTATGGCATCATGTAGTGTTTTACCAATCCATACCCAAAATAACATCAATTCTTCAAATGGCAACAACATTAAGTCAGCTGGAAAACAGTGACCTCGAATCATCAAAGGACAATTCTTGCAAACTTTATCAACTAGCACATACTTGCCTAAGGGGTTTGACACTTTAATCACAAACTCAATAAACTCAACATAAAAATTCTTACTAGATACCAAATTCACACAAACATAAGAATGAGTCGATCCAGGATCAATGAATGCAATAACACTAGTATCATAAAGAGAAAATGTACTGGTAATCACATCAGGAGATGAAACATCCTTACGAGCATGTATGGCATAAGCTCTAGCGGGTACTCTGGCCTCAGATCTCATGGCTGTATCTCTCATCACACCTTTACCGCTAGTTCTATTCCTCGTATTTCTCGGTGGCCTACCTCTATTAGAAGTATTACCCGGCCTTACACTCAAAAATTGTTCTTTCTCAGCCATCTCAAGGCAATCTCGAATAAAATGCTCTTGAGAACCACACTTGAAACAAGCTCGGTCATTCATCCTACACTCGCTTGGGTGTCTTCTTCCATAATACTGATATTCAAGTTTGTTAGACCTAACATTACCCACACGTGCCATTGAAGTAGCTTGAGATTTAGGACCCGAATATTGTTTCCCGCGGTCTTTGTGAGAATACCCAGCTAAAACATTCGAATACATTTCTCTGGATTTTTTTGACTGAGATTGAAATGACTTACTCATCGGCCTTTTTCTTGCATTTCTAGCCCCACTCTTGGCCTTTCTTTTCTCTTTGCTTAGCTCTTTAGCTTTGCAAGCTCGTTCAACCAATACAACAAATTCTTTTAATTCTAAGATTCCAACTAACAGTCGGATGTCCTCATTTAGCCCATCTTCGAACCTTTTACACATAATAGCCTCAAAGGAAACACACTCTCGGGCATACTTATTGAGCCTGAAAAATTCTCGCTCATACTCTGTCACTGACATACGACCCTGTTTCAGCTCAAGAAATTCTTTACGTTTTTGATCAATGAATCGCTGACTGATATATTTCTTTTAGAATTCCTCTTGAAAGAATTCCTATGTAACCCTCTCTCTCGGTACCACAAATACTAGTGTCTTCCACCAGTGATATGTTGTGTCCCTCAACAATGATATAGCACATTTCAGTCATTCTTCGGGTGCACATGATAACTCATCAAATACTCTGATAGTATTTTCAAGCCAGAACTAGGCTCTCTCAGGTCATCATCTACATTAGCCCTGAATTCCTCAGCCCCTTGCTTTCGAATCTTATCAGCCGGTGGCTTATTCTATCTTACCAAATCCACTCTTTTAGGAACTACAGGAATTGGTTAGGGATAGGGAGGGGGTGGAAGATGTTGAGCATTCAGATTTGTTCGAACAAATTCCGGATACCACTCGTTCATCATGTAGAGGAAGGCTTCTCTAGCCCCTCCTCCTTGACTGACCGTGGGAGGTCTATTTTCAGATGACGCTTCCTCTTGAGTGGGAGCCGGTGTATTACTTTCTACATCATCAACTATAGCTCAGTCGGGATCCATTTACTATATGAAAACACAGTATAATATTGTCAGGAGTCATCACACTATCATAGTTCATATACGAAATGTATAGCTAGACTCTTACACATGCTACTCTAGTCTAAGAATCAACTAAATCGTAACTCTGATACCACTAAATGTAACACCTCTTACCCGTATTCGACACCAAAATAGGGTACGAGACATTACTGGACTTAAAAACAAGCAAACATACATTTTTGAGTCATGGATTTTTTTCTGAATTAGAACTTTTTGTACTTAATCATAAAGTCTTTAATACGAGACTACAAGGCCCAAATTGTGCTTTGAAAGTGGTTCGGGACTAAACCAAGAACTTTAGAAAATTTTACAAAACTTAGAATTTTTTTTACTAAACAGGGGTCACACGCCCGTGTGGATATGGACACGCTTGTGTAGGAAGGCCGTGTGGTCACACATGCCCGTGTCCCGAACCCATCACAAGGATTGTCTTACATTTTATTCTGATACACGATACTAATTTAATGACATACATATCAATTAGATCGACAAATGAATCAACAAAATCCTCTTATTTGAACTCTAAAATTTTCTCTTTTGTAGAAATCTCTCACTCTTTTGTTTTTCACCCAAGAACAAATTGAACACACACGGCCAAGTCACATGCCAGTGTGCTAGGCTGTGTGTTTGATTTAAGATTCATGATTTTTCATTAAATAGGTGCAGACTTCACATGCTTGGGACACACACCTATGTCCAAGGCTGTTGCCCTCACACAGCTGAGACACGCTGCCGTGTCTCTACCCGTGTACTCAATATTGGGAATTCTATTTTGCAAAAATTAGGGTGCAGGGGACACACGGCCTAAACACATGCCCGTGGGGCAAGCCGTGTGTCGCACACAGCCTATACACACGCCCGTTTATCTACCCTGTAGACAAAAATAAGGTTATTTACCAAGCCATTTTGCCACTCTTTAATGCACACACCTACACAACATAACGTAGCACCAATCCGAGCATATACATACAACCAAATCAGCCACAACCAAGAGATCAACACATCACTCACAAGCTACCATCTATCATACACAAACATCACGTACTCATTAACTCAAATCATGTAAATTCCCACGTCCATGAAAGCATCACCATATAAATTACTTATAACAATATTAGCCCATTTCCAATGGCCTTATACAAAATAAACTATTAACCAATATAAGCCAACACATTTGGCCAAATCAATTATGACACATAACAAAATGAACAAGTCCTCTATACATGCCATAACTCAAAATGTTGAAATCATTGGTACCAAAATAAATTTTGATAGTGTGAGTGGATCTCCAATAGTATCTGATCCTCGAGCTAGCTTGGTGACACTATAAGACAAGGGAAAGGAATGGGAGTAAGCTATATAGCTTAGTAAGTTCCTATGCAAATAATAAGCATCATAACCACACATTTAACATACAATTAACATAATGAAAATTGGCATGAATATTGTTAAGATCTTACAGTCATAACTTACTCAATCACAACCTTACCAAGGGTTCATCACATATCGAGCTCACTATGTATGAGTTTTATGTACATACCCATAGTCTTTCACAACTTTGACATTCCCATTGAACACTCAAAATATTAACAGATACTCAGAAATCTTGCACATAAGTGCCATATATATATCCATAGCTACCTTACATCTCAAAATAAATATAGGCTCGCTTTCAAGCTTTTCACGGGCCTGCTCATTCAAGCTGTCAGGTATCTGTAACATATGCTGGCATACCTAGCCACTAGTAGGACGTACAAGAATAGCACCCAAATCATATAAACACATGGGTTCCTAGTGACATGTCACTTGTATCCTATTATATTCCTAAGGCTCAACCGGGAATTCTCGCTTGTCGAAACTTTGTCGAATATGTCCAAAGAGTCATTCACAATTCATACAATATTAAAGCATTTAAAACATAAATATAACAATGCATTATTTACATACGAACTTACCTCACTACAAAAATAGTAGAATTGGACCTTATCGTCAAACACTTTGTTTTTCCCCCGATCTAGGTCTGAACCTCGTTTTTTTTATTTATAATAAAAAATTTAACTTATTTATTACTCACATTGTTCAATTCAGTCCAAAAATTATTCATGGAAGAATTACATTTTTGCCCCTAATTTTTCACATTTTTACAATTTGGTCCCTAGGCTCGTAAATTGAAATGTATTCAATTTCTTGAAAACCCAAGCCTAGCCTAACCATTTTCATACTTATGCCAGCCCACATTTTCCACTTAATCACACATTTACTGCTTATTTTATAAGTTTTAAAAGTAGGTCTTTTTTTACATTTTTACCAAAAATCACTTAGCAAAAGTTGTTTTTCTAACAACAAACATGCATTTTCTACCATTGGCCATCAAAATACACACATTTCTAATATGGGTCAAACCCTAGACCTTAATCATCTTCAGATTAGTACTAGAAATAGGTAGATCGAGTTACAACGACTTCGAAAATGTCTTCTTTAGGGATATTTGGCCACGGGAGAAAAGATGGACAAAGATTTTGACTTTATTTTTTCTTTTTAATTCATTTAATTACTAAATGACCAAAATGCCCTTTTCTTAAAACACTAAAATTTATATTACTTCATGTCCATTTTTTGTCCACTAACTTAGCAAATGGTCTAATAACCATCTAAGAACCTTCATGTTAAAATTTCAGAGCAATTAGACACCTCTAGCTTATAGAACTGAAGTTTTTCACTTTTTGCAATTTAGTCTTTTTTGCTAAGTTAAGTGCTCAAACGTCAAAATTTTCGAACGAAATTTTCACAGAATCATTCTATAAATTGTAGACCATAAAAATATATGAAAAATAAATTTTTCTACATCATATTTGTGGCCCCAAAACCACCGTTCCGACTAGACCCAAAATAGGGCTGTTACATGCTTAGAATTGATTGAGTTTATATATTAATTCTCTGTTTTCATTATTTTATGCATGTTTATTTCTCTTTTGATAAAAACAAGTATTTTCACTTTATACTTTGCCATATTATAATTTATTTACAATACGAATTCAATCTATTTAAGTTTAGGTTAATATTATTTTAGTACTTGCCTATCTTGGGTACGATCCTTGGAGTACTTATCGACTCTGTTGTAAAACTATATTACAACCTGACTTGTATACTTGGAGACACTGCGTCAATCCCATATTTTTAGTAGCAGTATTATATTCTTTATGCTGGTACGTCGAAAGGCGGTCAGTCCTCTGAGCACTGTGTTAAGGATTGTCCACATTGTCCTTCTGGCCTGATGCAAGCTCCAGCTCAGACTGAGAACCAGAGAGTTGGATAGCTCATTCAAGTGGTATGGTCAACACTGAGGTTGGACAGTAAGCATTGGTTTATATAGCTAGGCATCAAGAGGTCCAAGACATATCTGATGTCATTGAACATACTTTTTCGACCTAATTTAATTTGTACCTTGCATTAACTAAGGTCAATTTTACCCAATTGTTTACTATTAGTAGTGTTTTTGTTAAACAGAGAATTTGGGGTAGAGGAAATTTTTAGTGAAGTTACTATAGTTAGTCCTTTTGGATAGTTTGTGGTGGTGATTTGGATCTTTAAGAGAAGTCCGTTGGTGGTTTAAGGAGAAGTATTGCTTGGAACTGCATTGGAATCAAAGTTGCATAGTGGAAGCGCGATGGTCAGTTTGAAATGAAGGATAACAAATTTTGTGCCTAAGTGAATGGTGTGTTAGCAGGAAAATTTCGAGGATGAAATTTCTTTTGAGGATGGGAGAGTTGTCACATCCCAAAAATCTGGTTAGTAGAATTAGGTTTATGAACCGAGAGTGGTCATGGCCTAATTTTTACAGTTAGCTTTGTGTGTTTGTTAATAAAATGAGTTATAGGCATGATGGTTAAGAGTTAGTGAGTTCATCCTTGAAAACCAAGTTCAAATCCCTTGGAAACACGAAAATGCATAGATTTTTTTAGCCTCTTTTTAGCCCTAATTCATGCAAATTTGTAGCAATTTTTATCAAAATTCATACTTTAATTATAAAATAATTACTCTACACTAAAATTAATAAAATATTGAATTTTAATTATTTTTATAATAAATTTACTCAAATTTGATTTACTTTTGATAGTTTTGCAGAAATAGTGAAAATCAGCTCAGTAGTCACCTTGAAAGGCTTGAACCGTTGGGGTAATTTTTGCATCGCGTGAACCAAGAGTATTGCTAATTAATTTTCTAGCCATGGACGGTCTAAAAATATGTATTGAATAAATTTTATAATTAATTTTGGTCCAACATTAATTGGGTTAAAAATTAGTTATAAGCTTGAAGAAGAAAAGGGCCCAAATTGTGTTAAGCAGAGGATTGATCCATCAAGGACTTGGTAGCCCAAACCGTCCATATAACTGACCCAATCAGCTTATTTAGTTGATTTTATTAATTACAAAATAGAACTTGAATTTTCCCTTAATTTTTTTGTGCTTTCTAGTTTTAGCCCAAAGTTAAAAATAGCAAGTTTTAATCAATCAAACTTGCACCAAGAATGGGCGACCAAGGGAGAAGGAGTGACCAATATTTATTTTCTATTTTTAGCATCCATCTCCACCTATAAATGCCCATCTTCCTTTTCTCATTTCACATCCCATACATCTCACACATTTCTTCACTTCACTCACCTTTCTCTCTTCCATTTACTTCTTGTTTTCCCATTTCCTTTGTCCCCCTTCCCTTGCCGAGTTCCCTCTTGAAAAAGAGCTTCAACGCCCCATGATTAGTAGCATTCAATTGTTCATGAAGGCCTTAAAATGACAGGACGAGGAAAAAAGAAGAGGAGCGCACTAGTGTAGCTTCGAAGAAACACAGGGATTTGTTTCTTAGTTCCTTTCTCTTTATTTTTTTTCTCGTTTATGTTGTGATAAAGATTATGAATATTTTTTGTGCTCTTGTTCTTGATTTAATTAAAATGACTTAAATTTAATTCATACTAGATTGATATCATTCTATGCGCTTAAGTTATTAAAATCATGTTTGTGTTATTATAGGCCTTGGTAAATTGTTCAATTAAATAAAACCATACTTATGTTATACTTGCATTGTAATTGTAAGGTAATGAATGAATTAAGTATTAATTAGATTAAAATTATAATTAATTGACACAACATTTAACTGGTGCATGTTTAATCTTCTAAGGTAGTTGAGAGTTAAATTAGCGATGGTATTAAACGATACTTTAGCTTTGCATAACTTGTAAGATTATTGTGAATAAATTTTTTGAATATTGGAATATGTTGTTACCTCACTTAATCTTATACTTGTTTATGAAAGTTAATTAATTATTTGAATTGACATAGGAATATGTTCAAGAGGTTAATTAATTTAGTATGTATGTATGTTCATTAGTTAACAAAATACCAAGTTGTCGTGAAAATATTCGTAACAATAAGAACACGTGATTAGTAACTCTAAGTTAAGGAATGTAATTGATCTAACACATTTATGTCATATTGATTAAACTCATATTCAGAAATCGTGCATTGAAATTTTTACTTTTTATTTTTCTTTGTTTAATTACTTAGTTAATTTTTAGTTTTTAAATCACTTTTTCAAATCACCATATTTTTCCTTTACCAGATTGTTTAAAGTTGCATTTCATAAATATTTTTCTTTCATAGTCTCTATGGGTATGATAACTCAACATTTACTTGTCACTTTATTACTTAATACGATTGTGTACACTTGCACATTTCCGTCGTTCCAAGTTTTTGGCGTCATTGCCAGGGACTGTTTTAAAAGACATTATATATGAAATTGTTAACATTGCATTTTTGTTTATTTTTCTGTTTAATTTTAATTTAATCATTTTTCAGTGATTTTTTGAAGTGTTTATGAGTATTGATCGAATTATTGGCTTACTCCATGTAGATCCTAAAATGAACCTTAAGGACTAAAATCAAGGGAACGGAGCAAATCATGCTCAAAATCCTATTCTTATTGTTGATGATAGGGATAGAGCTCTAAGACAATATGTTGTGCCAGTGTTTCATGAGCTTAATCCGGGTATTAGAAGAGCCAAAATTGAGGCATAACAGTTCGAGTCGAAGCCACTTATGTTCCAAATGCTTCAGACAATGGGCCAATTTAGTGGAAAGCCTACTGAAGATCCTCACCTTCACTTTAGATTATTTATGGAGGTGAATGACTCCTTCAAGTTAGCTAGAGTACCAGAAGAAGTAGTAAGATTAAATTTGTTCCCATATTAATTAAGGGACAGAGCTCGAGCCTAGTTGAACTCATTGTCACCAGATTCTATCACCATATGGCAAGAGTTAGCAGAATGATTCCTTATGAAACTTCCCACCTAGCAAGAATGTTAGGTTGTGGAATGAGATCACTACCTTCCAACAAATGGATGACGAGTCCTTGTATAAGGCGTGGGAAAGAGTTAAAGAACTATTACGAAGATGCCTTCACCATGGAATCCTGCATTACGTCCAATTAGAGACATTTTATAATGGTCTCAATGCCTATACGAGGATGGTAGTAGATGCTTCTACCAATGGTGCTCTCCTTTCTATGTCTTATAATGAGGCTTATGAAATCATTGAGAGAATTGCCAACAACAATTACCAGTGGCCAACCAATCGAGCAGCTTCGGGAAAGGAGTCGTAGGAGTACATGAAGTGGACGCTCTCAGTTCACTTGCATTTAGGTATACTCGATATCCTAAATGCTTAAAAACTCTACTATTAATGGGTTTAATAACTTTTCAATTCAACAACCAAACCAATTCGAAAATGTAGTCTTTGTTTATTCTGGGGAAGGACACTTGTTCGAAGAATGCCCATTAGGCCTAGAATTTGAGTATTACATGGGCAACCGGAACCAAAACTGAGGAAGGCAAGGATTGCAATCCAATTTCTATAACCCATCCTGGCGAAACCACCTGAATTTCTCTTGCAATAACCAAGGGACTGCACCCATTAACAAATAGTAACAAATAAAGAAGTAACTAAATAAAAATATCAAAATAACAAAATAATAATAAAAGTGAAAAGGAAAAAGGGAAAAATGAGTGACCAATAGATGGGTGGATGAGATTGACGGTGCGGGCTCGGGGTGAGGATTAGTGGCCAGATGGGGCTGGGGCCAAATGTGGTTTGGTGAGGAGAGGGCCGAACAGCAAGGGTGGTGGTGAGCAAAAGAAAGGGAGAAGAAGAGAAGTGGAGAGAGGATGGGAGAAAAGAGAAGAAAAGGAAAATGTCGGCATGATAAGTGCGAATGGGGCTGATAGTTGTGGGTGATGGTGGCTGGAGTGAAAGTGGAAAGGAAGTGTCGACAGCTAGGGTTCATGGAAACTTGGGAGGAAGAAGACAAAAGAGGTGAAATAAAATTAGGGTTTGGGGGGTTTAAATTGGGCAAGGTCGTGTGAGTCTCGTGTTGGGCCACACGGCCGTGTCACATGCCCGTGTTGTATCCTGTTCAGCCTGTGTTGATAAAACAATTAAGCCCAGTTTTCACACGACCTTGGACAGGCCCGTGTGTCCAGGCCGTGTGCGATCTCGTTCACTTATCCTATGCTCGTGTGGCCTCCCACATGCCCGTGTGGTTGCACACATGGCCATGTGCCTTGCCCGTGTAGCCACACCCGTGTGTCCAAGTCGTGTGGGTTACACGGCCATGTCGCCAGGCCGTACACCTCACTGTTGATTTCCTTAAAATTTTAAAAACTAAGTTTCAAAGTCCACACGGCCAGGGACACGCTCGTGCACGGTCATGTAACTCATTATCGTGCCCATGTTAAGTTACACGGCCTAGGACATGCCCGTGTGTCCAGGCCGTGTGGGTCAAAAACCTACATTTTAATGTTTAGTTGATTTTTAAAGAAATAATCTGAAATAAAAATTGAGGAAATTAGCAATGTTAGTACTCAGGTTGCCTCCCGAGAAGCGATTATTTAAAGTCTTAAGCTAGACTTACCTTGTGCTCTCAATTATGAAGGTTCACGGAGCTGAAGCTCCTCTCTATCATCTCTAAAGTCCTCACCACTATAAAGTTTAAGTTGATGACTGTTTACCTTGCATATGCCATACGTTGGGTGAGTTACCTCTATTGTGCCGTAGGGAAAAATGGTTTGGACTACAAATGGACCTGACTATCATGATTTCAGCTTTCCAAGGAACAATTTGAGCTTTGAATTGTATAGCAAAACAAGATCTCCGGCTGTAAACTACCTAGGTTGCTTCAAACGAGCATCATGGCATCACTTTGTCGCTTCTTTGTATAATCGTGAGTTCTCATAAGCATTTGCTCGCCACTCATCTAGCTCATTCAACGGCATTAATCTTTTCTCACCTGCAAGTTTGGGATCATAGTTTAGGAATTTTATAGCCTAAAATGCTTTGTGCTCTAATTCAAATGGTAAATGACAACTTTTTCTGTAAACAAGTTTGTAAGGAGATGTTCCAATGGAAGTTTTAAAAGCGGTTTTATACCCATAAAGTGTCGTCTACTTTTACCGCCCAATCTTTCCTATTTGATTTTATGGTTTTCTCTAGGATACGTTTGAGCTCTAGGTTTGCCACTTCAACTTGTCCACTAGTTTGAGGATGATAAGGGGTAGTTGTTTTGTGGTGCACTCCATATTTTTTAAGGACTTTGTCGAATTGAGCATTACAAAAATGAGTACCCCTATCACTAATGATCACTCTAGGTGTTCCCAATCAAGAGAAGAGCTTCTTAAGAAATCTCACTACCACTCTGGCATCATTTGTAGGTAAAGCTTGAGCTTCCACCAATTTTGACATATAATCAACCGCTACTAAGATGTATTTATTCCCAAATGAGCTAGGGAACAGACCCATAAAATCAATGCCCCATACATCAAATATTTTACATGATATCATATATGTTTGAGGCATTTCATCACGTTTAGAGATATTACCTGTTCTCTGGCATTTATCACAAGAAGTGACATACCTGTTAGCGTCTTTGAATAGTGTGGGCCAATAAAAACCTGATTCGAGCATTTTATGTGTTGCTCTAGTCCCACTGTAATATCCTCCTGTTGGTCCTGAATGGCAGTGTTCTAGGATTTTGCTTACCTCTGACTTTGTAACACATCTTCAAATTACTTGATTTGCACATATACAAAAAAGAAAAGGATCCTCCCAAAAATAATTTTTCACATCGGCAAAGAATTGCTTCTTTTAATGATGTGCCAATCCTTTTAGTAATGTTAGTAGCTAAGTAATTCGCGATATCTGCAAACCAAGATGCCTCAAAGTCAGATATAACCAAGAGTTGTTCCTCAGGAAATGAGTCATTTATCTCACTCTCATTGAGCTCTTTGATATGTGGATTCTCAAGCCTAGAAAGGTGGTCTGCCACAAGGTTTTCAGCTCCTTTCTTATCTTGAATTTCCAAATCAAATTCCTGTAAAAGTACAATCCATCTTATGCATCAGACTTAGTTATGAGATAACGAAGATCTGAATGGTCAGTGTAAATGAAAACTTTATATAATAAGAGATATGATCTAAATTTATCGAATGCAAAAACCACAGCTAGCAATTCCTTTTCCGTGGTAGTGTAGTTTTCTTGTGCGGCTGTTTAAGTCTTGCTAGCATAATAAATCGATTGAAAATGCTTGTCTCTTCGTTGTCCAAGAATTGCACCTACTGCAAAATCACTTGCATCACACATTAGTTCAAAGGGCGAATTCCAATAAGGTGCAATTATAATTGGAGCACTGATTAATTTATCTTTGAGAGTATTAAATGATTCTAAACATTCCTGATCAAAATTGAAAGGTATGTTTTTTTAGTAAAAGGCTTAGCTATTTTAGAAAATCTTTAATAAATCTTCTGTAAACCCAGCATGTCATAAAAAGCTTCTAATAGCCTTAACTAAACTAAGAGGAGGGAATTTTTCAATGGTATTAAATTTTGCTTTATCAACCTCAATCCCTTTACTAGAAATTTTGTGACCTAATACAATCCCTTCTCAAACCATGAAGTGACACTTTTCCTAATTAAGCACAAGGTTCGTCTCCTCACACCTCATTAGAACTCATTTTAAATTTTAAGGCAAAGATGGAAAGAATTACCGAATACCGAGAAGTTGCCCATAAATACCTCCATAATGTCTTCCACAAGTTCATCAAAGATGGCTAACATGTAGCGCTGAAACGTGGCAGGAGCATTACATAATCCAAAAGGCATTCTATCATAAGCAAACGTATATTATGGTCATGTAAATGTCGTCTTCTCTTGATCTTCAGGAGCTATCGGAATTTGAAAGTAGCCAGAGAGTTCGTCTAGGAAACAATAATACATATGCCTAGATAACCCTTCCAATATTTGATCAATGAATGTTAAGGGAAAGTAATCTTTTCTCATAGCATCGTTCAATTTCCTGTAGTCAATGTAAACTCTCCAACCTGTGACTGTTCTTATTGGAATAAATTCATTCTTCTCATTGGCTACAGCAGTCATGCCTCTCTTCTTTGGAACAACCTACACAGGACTTACCCAAGTACTGTCAGAAATAGGATAAATAATTCCAACATCTAGAAGTTTAATCACTTTAGCTTTAACAACTCTTTCATGTTGGGATTCAGTCATCTTTGAGCCTGCACACACAGTCTATATCCATCTTCTATTAAAATTTTGTGGGTGCAGAACGATGGACTAATCCCTTTAATGTCAGAAATCTTCCAAGCTATGGCTCTTTTATACTCCCCCAGTACTTGTAATAACTCATTTTTCTCATTGGGTTGCAAGTTGGAAGCAATAATCACTGGTAGTGTCAAATTATCTCCGAGGAATGCATACTCTAAGTGATCTGGTAATTGCTTCAAGTCCAATTTGGGAGGTTCTTCAATAGAAGGTTTTTGTTTTAGTTCGTCGTTCATTTCAATACCCTCATACTTCTTTTGTCTTAGGGAAGACTCGTTAGAATTTAAATCAATTTTTATCTTCCGTATTTTAGTGGTATCGTCATCAGCCTCTTCTCCTTGGACAAGACACAATTCCAGCGTGTCTTTATGAATGATTTCCTGAAGAGAATCTTGAATGGAATGATCAATAGAGTAAATAAAGTAACATGAATCATCTTGTTCACTAGAGAATCACATAGCATCATAAATTTTAAAAATAATCTCTTCGTTACCTACCCTAAGCACAATTTTACAGTTACCCACATCATTGATAGCTCTAGTAGTAGCTAAGAATGGGCGGCCTAAAATTAAAGGTACCTCAACATCCTCATCCATGTCAAGCACAAAAAAATCAATAAGGAATACGAATTTATCTACTTTCACAAGCACATATTAATAATACCTCTAGGATACTTAACAGATCTATCAACTAATTGAATACTCATTCTAGTGGGTTTTGGTTCCCCAAGACCAAGCTGCTTGAACAATTTATAAGGCATCAAATTAATACTTGCACCTAAATCAGCTAATGCTTTCTCAATATTCAAACTACCAATTAAACAGGGAATAGTGAAACTTCCTGGGTCTTTCAACTTGGTTGGTAGCTTGTTTTGAAGAATAGCTGAACATTCCTCGTTGCGTTCTATGGTAGATAGCTCTTCAAACTTCCTTTTATTTGTTAGAAGCTCCTTCAGAAATTTAGCTTATGTAGGCATCTGGGAACTAGCTTCAACAAAAGGTAAGTTAATATGTAGTTGTTTAAAAAGTTGAAGAAACTTACCAAATTGTGTATCCATACGGTCTTTCTTCAACTTTGCTAGGTATGAGATCAGTGATTTATATTCTTTAAGCATCGGTGTTACACTCACGTCAGAATTTACTCCCTCACCCTTCGCCTTATCAGTTTCCTGTGGCATCTTCTTTTTAGCTTCAACCAATACCTTCCCATTCCTTAGTGTAACTGCCTTCACATGCTCTTTTGGGTTAGGTTCAGTGTTACTAGGTAGATTACCTTGTTGCCTTTCAGAAACTAATTTATCCAGCTGTCCAGTTTGTTTTTCAAGCCCTTGAATCAATGCCTGCTGGTTTTTCAATGTTGTCTCAGTATTTTAAAAACTCGTCTCTGACATCAAAATAAATTTTGCTAGCATATCCTCAAGATTCGACTTCTTCTCTTACTGGTAGTGTGGTTGGAAGCCTGGAGGGGGTTGTAGTCTTTGGTTCCCTTTGTTACCCCATGAAAAATTTGGGTGGTTCCTCCATCCTGCATTATACGTGTTACTATAAGGATTATTTGGAGGTTTAGAGTTATTACCCATATAATTCAATTGCTCATTCTCCATGCTAAGACTGTAGGATAGATAATTTGAAGTATTCACCCCTACTCCATTTGTGTTGCATTGCATCACTTGATGTACATGCATAGAAACACATAAACCATCAATCTTTTTATTTAAAAGCTCTACCTGGTTTGATAACATGGTGACTGCATCGAGGTTGAAAACACAAGCGGCTTTTGTCGGCTTTGTCCACATGACATGCCACTGATAATTATTCAGTGGCATCTCTTCAATGAACTCACAAGCCTCCTCAAGTGTTTTGTTATTTAGGGACCGTCGATGGCTACATCGATCAGTTATCTAGTTGAGGGGTTCAAACCATTGTAGAAAGTCTGAACCTGTAACCATAAGTGTAACCCATGGTGAGGGCACTTTCTCAATAAATCCTTACACCTCTCCCATGCATCGTATAGGGTCTCTTAGTCCATTTGCACAAAGAAAGAGATATCATTCCTCAACTTTTCCGTCTTGGCTGGCAGAAAGTATTTCAACAGAAACTTTTCAGTCATTTGCTCTTATTGATGGACCCTCGTGGTAGAGAGTTCAACCACTGTTTAGCTTTATTCCTCAATGAGAAAAGAAATAACTGAAGGCGAATGGCATCATTAGAAATGCCATTAATTTTGAAAGTATCACAATACTCTAGAATGTTATCCAAATAAGTATTTGGATCCTCATCTTGCAAACCATCGAACTGAATAAACTGTTGGATCATCTGAATGGTGTTCGGCTTCAATTTGAAGTTATTTGAAGCAATACTTGATTCAGCCCCTGCTAAATTAGGCTTGGCATAGTCGTACATAGTACGAGGAGTAGGATTCTGATTTACAGGATTTGCGACAACCACAAGAGGTAACGGATTATTCTGATTTTCAGCCATCTCCTCGGTAATATTTGTATCATCCTCTTGCTCTTCCTCTATATACTGTAGACTCTGCTTTATTTCTATACGATTTTATGTGAGCTGTGCTTTCAATTTCACTATCAAATAATAGAGGTCCTGATGGGTTTCTTCTAGTCATAAACTAAAAGAACCTGCCAGAAGCAAATAAGAAAAAAAAGTTAGTAAATTAAAGTAAAAACAAAAAATAAAAAAAATGGCTAAAGTAATAAAAATTAAGTGTTCCTAATATTTTAGTCCCCGACAATGATGCCGAAAACTTGATGGGTCATGAAACTAACTAATATTTTGAAGAAGGCAAGCGCACCTATCAAATAGTAGTATAGCTATGGTGAGTCTGAAATATCGTATCCACAAGGACTAAAAGTACTAGTAATAACTATCTTTCTATTATTTAGCCTAATAATTAAAAGAGGTTTTTTAATCTAAAATAAAACTAAGTAAATATGAACGCAAAAAGGATTGAATTGGGAAAATACTTAAGAAAACCAATGAGAGAGACAATACCCAGGAAAGAATCCAACTAGACTTCACTTATTATTCTGAATTGAATCAAACGATTTATTCACTTGTCTTGATTTGTAGAAATCCCTAAATTATGTTGATATCTCTTTCGAGACTAAAAACAACTAACTCTAGGTTGATTAATTAAAATCTCTTTCTAACTGTAACCCCTATCGTCGCATTAACTCGACCTATGGATTCCCTTATTAGATTCAACTCTAATCCGATAGATTTACATCATCCTATTTCTAGGATTGCAATCAACTCTGCTCAATTATGCTAGAAATACTCCTAAACTGGGACTTTTGCTCCACTGAATAAGCACACCAAACTTGGATTAATATTCTGAAAATATTAAGGCAAGTATTAAGAACACATAATTAAGAACAAGAATAAGAACAAGTATTCATCATATAATTCAGACAATTAAATAATAAGATCCATAGTAGGTTTCATCCTCCCTAGGTATTTAGGGAGTTTAGTTCATTATGTAAAAGGAAAACATCTCAAGTTTAGAAAAACAACAAGACATAAAAAACCCAAATAAACTTCAAGAGAAATTTGAATGGAGATCTTCAATCTTGAAGTGGATCTGCTTTTGAGATGATTCCAACAGCTTTCTTCGAGTAATCTCTGCTTTCTACTCCGTGTGTCCTCTTAAGGCTTCTTTTAGTATGTTTATATAGACTTTAGAATGCTTAGAAACCATAAAAAATTGGCTTTTTTCGCCTGTTTGGGATATACAGAGCAATATCGACACGGGCTGCCACATGAGTGTGTGGCTAGCTCATGTGGCTCACACGGGTGTGTGCTCAGCCAGTGTAGACATGGTCTTGGCCGTGTGGATCCTTAAGATCAGCCTGTTTTTTTCGTTTTTGGCCTGTTTTCTGCTCCTTTTGTTTCCCTTTGCTCTCCTAGTATAAAACATGAAATTAAAGGATTATAAGCATCAAATTCTTTAAATTAAATAGTAAATCATCCAAAAACATGTTAAACATAAGATTAAAATGTGTTACTTTTATGGTTTATCACATATCACATATAATGGTCACTCTCGAGCCATCAACGAGTTTGCTCACACAAGCTGATGGTCATGACATAGCTACACGGTGCTGCTCACATAAGTTGACGAGAATCCGCAACACATGTTAGATAACTTAGCCACCAGTAGGACATACCGACCAGCACCTAAATCACAGAACCCCTAATGACATGTCATTTGTATCCTCATCTATTCCTAAGGATCAATCGAGATTTCACATTTTCTGAATTGTCATTGAACATATCCACAAGGTTGTATTCACAAATAATTCAATCATAAAGCATTTAAAACAAAATTATATCAATGCTTATTAACATACGAACTTACCTCAAATTCAAAAACGATAAAATGAGTCGATTAGTCCAACACTTTGTTTTTCCCCCAATATAAATCCGAGTTTCACTTTTCTTGATCTATATGTAATCAAAATTAACTTATTTAATTATCATTCTATTCAATTTAGCCCAAAATGCATATTATGGCAACTTCACACTTTTGCCCCTAATATTTCAACATTTTTACAGTTTCGGCCTTATCTCATAAAAATACAAATTCATGCAATTAGGTCCCTACCCATGCTATCTGAATTTCAAATAGACCCATAGCAGCCCTTAATTTTCATTTATTTCACAATTTAACCATAAAATTTACACATTTCACAGTATAATCCCTAATTCCAAATTTTACTAAAAAACACTTTACAAATGTTGTTTATCTAAAAACAAGCATACATTTTCTATCTTCAAACATCAAAATACACCTGTATTCATCAATGGAAAAACCCTAAACCTTTAAGAGTTTAGCAAATTAGCCCCTAGGCTAGCTAGATTAAGCTGCAACGATCTCAAAAACATATAAATCATTAAAAACGAGACAAAAACAAAGCTAAATGAACAATAGAAGCTTGGCCGAATGAAAAATAATAAGAATGGCTATTCCTCTTGTTAAAATTGGCTAAATGAAGAAGATGGATACTAAAATATGATTTTTTTTATTTATTTAACCTTTAATTACCAAATACCAAAATTAACCTTTAAAATTATCACAAATTTCAAAATTACCTAGCCATGATAATCCATTATCATACTAATGGGATATTTCTCACATAAGGACCTCTTCTTTAAGGTTTCATAGCTATTAGACACCTTTAGCTAATAGAACTCAAGTTTTACACTTTAGGCGATTTAGTCTTTTTTATCAAATTAAGCATTTAAACGATAAAATTTCTTAACGAATTTTTCACACAATCATACTATCATGATGTAGACATTATAATAATAATAAATTAAATATTTTAACCTCAAATTTTTTGTCCCAAAACTACTGTTCTGATTCGACTAAAAACAAGCTGTTAAAAAAGGCTTCATTAGTGGATCAACAATGTTATCATCTTTTGGTACTTTGCATATTTCCACATTCTTGATCAATGATTTCTTAAATAAGATGGAAGCTCCTAAGTATATGTTTGAACCACTAGTGAGATATGGGTTCTTTTTCTTGTGCAATGGCTCCATTGTTGTCATAACGAAGTTCTATAGCATCTTATATGCTAGGCACAACCCCTAGTTCAAATATGAACTTCTTGATCCAAACAGCCTCTTTTGCAGCCTTACTAGAATTAGCTACTATATCTTGCTTTGAGCTTTTCCAGCACACAGTGCCACCATTAAGGCAAAACACAATACCTGATTGCGATTGTGAATTATCCTTATCGATTTGGAAGATAGAATCAGTGTAACCTTTTACACTCAGCTCTTCCTCACCTCTATATATAAGGAATGTATTATTATTCCTTCTTAAGTACTTAAGGATATTTTTAACTGTGACCCAATGACCATCATCGCGATCTACTTGGTACCGATTGTTCATGCTTAAAAGATATGATACATTTGGACGAATACATAGCATGACATACATGATAGATCTAATAATCAAAGCATATTAGCATGACATACATGATAAATCTAATAGTCAAAGCATATGGAATCTTATTCATACATTCTCTCTCGTGTGAAGTCAAATGACACATTTCTTTCAAGAGTAAAATACCATGTCTCATAGGTAGGAATCCTCTCTTTGATTTTTTTCCATACTTAACCTTTTCAATACTTTACCTATTTATGTACTTTGGCTTAGACCTAGGAGTAGTCTTGATCTATCTAGATAGTGCTCCCACCAATTTTCTTGTAAACACAAGGCTCATCTTCATTTTTGATAAAAGCACACTCTTTGATCGCATCATTAAAACAAAGATTCCAACTTTAAGAAGCTCTCTTTAATCCATAAATGAATTTTTATAGCTTGCATATCTTACCAGCATCTTTTGGATCGAGAAATCCTTCAAGTTGTGCCATGTACACATCCTCTTCCAGCTTCCCATTAAGGAATGTTGTTTTGACGTCCATCTTCTAAATTTCATAATCATGAAATGCAACTATTGCAAGTAAGATCCAAATGGATTTAAACATAGCAATAGGAGAAAAGGTTCCATCATAGTCAATACAATGAACTTGCCGAAAACCTTTAGCGACTCATCGCCCTTTCTATATTTGTACATTACCATCCATGTTGGTTTTCACTTTGAAAACTCAGTTGCACCCTGTGGGTACTTGCTTTATTTACATGGAATCCATCTTAGACCTCATGGCCTCAAGTCATTTCTCAAAATTTGGGCTCACCACCGCTTCTTGATAAGTCTGAGGCTCATCTTGATCTATAAGTAGAATATCACCATATGTTGTAATGAGAAATCCATATCTCTCAGGTACATGGCATTCACTAAAAGATCTTTGCAGTAGTTTTGTTTCCAAAATAGTTGATTGTTCCACAACAACTTGTGGAACCTGTTGTTGTCTAATCTCTAGTTCAGTGATCTATTGTTGTTCTCAAATTTCTCTGAGTCCTATTCTTCGACCACTTTCTTTTCTAGAGACAAACTCTCTTTCAAGGAAGAATCCTTTTCGAGCAACAAACTGTAACACCCCTCACCCGTATTCAACGCTGGAATAGGGTTATAGAGTGTTAACAAACTTATAAAACAATTAGACCACTACTTAGCATAGATTTCACAATTTAAGCATTAATTTTTCAATCTCAATCAATTAGTCCCTAATACGAGCCTACGAGGCCCTAAACATACATTGGGAGTGGTTTGGGACCAAACTAATAACCTTGGAAACATTTGGAACACTTATAAAATTTTTCTCAAACAGGGGACACACGCATGTGTGATCCAGCCGTGGGTCTCACATTGCCACCAGACACGCCCGTGTCACGAGCCGTATGTACATTCAAAATGGGAGCACATGGTCATGTCCCAGCTCATGTCTAACCCAGTGTAACTTTCTGACTTGGTCACATGCCAACACACACGCCCGCGTGGCTAGCTAGTGTGCCCTAAAAATGGCCATACATGCTTGTGTGTCAGGCCATGTGCTAGGCCGTGCCAAACCTGTAGGGTATACTGACTTTTGCTACACGGCCAAGTCACAAGCCCATGTGTGAGGCCGTGTGAAGCATACTGACTTGATTTCAATTTCAACACCAAGGGGCACACGGCCATGTACTTGATAGTGTGTCATGCACGTCCGTGTCTCCCCCCATGTGGGCAAAAATAGGCTATTTACCAATCCAGTTTGCCATCCAAAATTTGCATATACCTACACAACCTAAATGGTACCAATTCATAGCATAAATGAACATCTAACTTATCCATAATCAAGGCTAATTCATTCCATTTCTAATACCAACAACCAACATGCTTGTAAACTCATGTTTTACTCATTCAAAACATACCAAAAAACATAATCAAATCAACTAACTAAACCTCTACCAAACATACATCATTTTGCACCAATTTACAAGCATAGCCACTTTCAATTCATCAACTATTAGCTACCTTAAGTGTAACGCCTCGAATTTTGGGCCTAGAAGTATTAGGTTTTAAGCATGGGAACAGTTAGGAGGCAGCACATAAATGTTTAGTTATGCAAGAAAGTGACACACAATTGTGTATTTGTTTCAGTGGTTAAATGTTCTGAGAGGGGTCTAAGAAGTTTTGGGTTCAAACCTGGGCATGTGCAAAAATTTTGTTTTTAAGGAATAAACCCTATCTCTAGTCAGTAGGCTTTTAAATAAAAGTGGGTGAAACATGACATAAAGAGCCTGGTAGACTAGGGGGTAAGTGGCGTGTTACCTATGCCAGAGGGCTGAGGTTCAATTTTTGGTGAAGGCAGTAGAGTGTTTTATTTGCTGCTCTTACCGTCTGAGCAGTTGATGTTGACCGAAACTCTGCTAAGCTGAGTGGAGTTTGAATTGGTGATTGAACAGATATTACTGGAGGGATTTTAGGAGAAAATTGTGGGGATTTGTGGTTGGAGAAGAATTGGTGCCGAATGGGGAATTGTAGTTGTAACACCCCGAACCCGAGACCGACACCGGAGTCGGACACGAGATGTTAACAAACTTTGAAAAATTTTTCCAGACACTGCCCAGTCTGAGTACTAGTCGCTTCAAAAATCATATCTTGAGTTTCACAACTCAAAAATCAGTTTTGTGATTTTTCCCTGAAACTAGACTCATGTCCCCACCTATGGATTTTTTCTAGAATTTTTGGTCGGGCCAATTAGTACAGTTTATTAGTCAAAGTCTCCCATGTTACAGGGGTCGACTACACTGACCTTTTCCCATTACGACTGGGATATCTCTCTGCACAGAGCTTCAATACTGATGCCGTTTGTTTCTATGGAAACTAGACTCAGAGAGGAATCCATACATATATGGTATGACCCCTAATTATCTCTGGTCAATTTATAGTGAATTTCCAAAGGCGGAACAGTGAATCCAGAAACTGTTCTGGCCCTGTTACACAAGAACCCGAATATCTCTTTCTGTACTGTTCCTATAATTGTTTCGTTACTTCCATATGAAAGTAGATTCATCAAGGTTCGATTACATAATTTATTCACTATTTAATTCCACTCCTACGAATTCTTGTGATTTTTCCAATCCACACCACTGCTGCTATCAGCTTCTGTTTTCAAAGTGAACCTTACCTAATTTGGGGTTTCATGGACCAACTAGGGCCTTGTCATACATAAGCCCACATATGATCATACTTAGCCATTCTAGTGGCTGATCATTTGCTCAACACTTCCATTCCAACATAGTTACATCATGAAACCATCTATACATTCATAAATACGAATGGTCTAATGCCATACTCCACTTCTACAAGCCATTTTCGCATGGCTGTACACTTATACATTTCATAAAGTACTCGAAAGACAACAATGGGTAGTCCTATACATGCCATATCAAAATTCAACCAAAATAGTACCCAAAAGAGCCTTTGATAGTGTGGGCGACTTCGACTTCAAGATCCCGAGTCCGATAGCTGGAGAACCAAAAATCTATAAAACAGAGGAGCATGTAACGAGTAAGCAATTTATGCTTAGTAAGTTTGAGCAAGGAATTCCAGCATGCACAAAGAATAGCACACATTTAGCTAAACGGAATATTTCATAATACGCAATTTACCGATATCAAACTTGCTTCACAACATTAATAACCCTTATGTACATACACAATAAACTAACTTGGCGAAGGCCGGTAGCTCGTTTATCAACTGAGCGAACATTTATTGTAAGGGCTCGATTAAATTCAACACATACGTAACATATCCCCATATTGGGATGTTTTCGAGTATTCGCTGGAATTTACAGCAAGCTCATTCATTACCAAATCCGTACCTTCGGGATTTAACCGGATATAGCTCCTCGTTCAAATGCCTTCGGACATAGCCCGGTTTTAGTAACTCACACATGCCTTCGGACATAACCGATTAACAACTCGCACGAATGCTTCGGACTAACCCGGATTAACAACTCGCCGAATGCCTTCGGGACATTAACCCGGATTTAATACGAATGCCTTCGGGACTTAACACCGGATTTAATA